>NC_142935.1:72879112-72909112 GCF_046866305.1 Octopus bimaculoides
ACAGCATGTGACAACATGTTACCCATAAAACAATAATAGGAACAAAGTATAATACAATACATAGATAAACAAATGGAATTAAATACTACATACGTTAACAAAATTTAATTAAACACATTAAAAAAAAAAAAAAAACACACACACACACACACACACACACACACATGAACATATAAATAAATAAAAACTAATACAAATGAACACGTATTAACAGAGAATATAGGTGATACAGACACTCCCCATACACACATGCACTTACAAAAGACACAGACACATTGAAGGACACGCATGCGTAGACACATACAATAGGAATACAAAATACAAAATGGCTGATAGTTAGCAAGGTGAGACACACATAAGAAAGAAGGAAACAAAGGACCACTGATGAGGTCACAGAAGTGTGACGAAAGAACTCTGGCCGAAATAAGATTAAGATTAAGATTAATGTAATATAAAGCTGAAAAAAAAAAAAAATTAACACCAAATATACAGTGCGTGTGTTTTTATTGGCTAAACTGGCAATATGACCATCCCCAAGTACAACAATATATATATATATATATATATATATATATATATATATATATATATATATATATATATATATATAACATGTATGTATGCATGTGCGTATACTTCTGGGAACAAGCATCATCTTTAGGCGTTCATTTCGATGAAGAGATTACGTCATGCATTTAGTTTTATTAGTCTAGAATAATTAAGATTATATAGACAACACAAATACCTACTCTACTAAAAGGTTAGTAAACCTCAACAATTAGTTGTAACTTAGTACCCACAAACATAACATTCACAAAATACTCAGTTTAAAATTTCTTAATAGAATTCTAAAAACATCAACTCCGGTTCAACACCAGCCCGACCTTTACAGTTTTGACTGATTGATTCCTTAACAAAACGTCTTCTGTGAAACCTAAAACACAAGTGAACTCAACTTTCTATAAAATAATATCGTGACCTGAATTCGACATATTTGTTTACATCTTTAGTTTTATGCCTGTATGATACTTAGACGATAAGATGATTCAAAATCATATATATATGTGTGAGTGGGTGTATAGTTAAAATTTACATAAAAGACGAAGACAGTGTATTAGTTAATGCTCGTGAAAAATGGAAAAGTTAATGCTCGTGAAAAATGGAAAAACTGTGTTGAATTCAGCGGTCCAACATGGTGGGATGTGTGTGTGTGTGTGTGTGTGTTTGTGTGTGTGTGCGTGTGTGTGCGTGTGTGTGCGTGCGTTATATAAAATGTGAAAACAAAGCCAAGGCTGTGGGGAATTTATAAGACATAAAGCGAAAGGTAGTCTTACAGCTGTTTCTGGGATATTAGAGATATCTCTTCATCAGAAACAACATGAGAGAGTTAACTAGAGGGAAATAATAGGGTTCAGTATAAGGAATTATTTTGGAAAAGGATGGATATAGGAAGTATAAAGGGAAATAAGAGAATAAAATTTAACATATATGTAGTATGTTACAGTTGCAGTTCCATTATCCAAGGAAATTGCTGTGTAGAATGGGTAGATATGCTTCCTTTCCATGGCACGTAGATTCCAAATCAACTCCTTATATTGAAGTCTACTATTTCCCTCTAGTTAACTCCCTCATACCGTCTCCGATGAAGGGATATCTCTAATATTCCAGAAACAGCTGTAAGATTACTTTTCTCTTTATACTGCCTTGGCTTTGTTGTATCATTTTATCTATGCTCATACAGGACCCGATTTAGACTCCTTACTCGTATTATCATCATCAAACTGAGAGTCAAACTACGGTCCTCACGTAGCACTTACATAGCCTTACCTGCCATCTTGGACCTTCCGGATACTAATCTCTCTCATATATATATATATTTATACTTGCATATATTTATACAAACCATGTACATCTTTTATATATACTTGTGCGTATGTATAGCTATGGAAATACAATATGTGCGCGCACACACACAAGCACAAACACACACACACACACACACACACACACACACACACACACACACACACAGAGTTCTAAACTTTTGATGCTACTTTACTCTGCCACTGTCTCTGGTCATGCTTGGAGAAATTGTGTGTGCATGTGTGTATTTACGTTTGTGTGTGTATTTTCGTCTTTTACTAGTTTAATTTCGAGAGCGGTGGCCATGCTTGAGTACCGTTAGCGTTGCTACACTTTCACTACTTGAAACCTTTTATGCTATGTGGAATTTGGTGAATGATGGAGTTAGATGCAGCTACCTTGATGTATGTTTCCTGCTGTGAGTTAGGCTCGTCTGGAACCCTTGACGGGAAGAGATCCAGTTTTGTTCTGAATCATATAGGTCACTCAGGCGATTTGGGAGCATAATGAAGATCTGTGGACTCTAGAGATGCAATCTGTTGTAGTATCTGTTCTAGTATCCTGATAGTGAAGCTGGGATCTTTGCCACTATGCAATGGCACTCCGTGCTGCTGTTTGCATAAGCCCTTCTACGATTTGCTACTACCTCCATTTTTATATCTGTAGTGGTAAAAAATTTTACAGGTGTGCTGGCTTGCATGTGCCATAAGTGTTTGGTGGAAACACTTTTGAATTGTTCATTCAGTGTTTCACTTATCCTCATTCGGTTTCTCCAGAGGGAACCATCTTTCTAGGGGAGTAGCCCTATCCCGCAACGCACTACCATTTTAAAAGACAACCACAATAAATGATGGTAGTTTAGTGTATCCTAACATAATGCTGTATTCATAGTTGGAATTCTCATGTCTATACATCTGCTTGGTAACGTTTAACTTAGAATAAACATCCACAATATAATGACGTAATTTTTCTCTGGTTGCGTGTGTTT
Source organism: Octopus bimaculoides (assembly GCF_046866305.1). NCBI lineage: Eukaryota > Metazoa > Mollusca > Cephalopoda > Octopoda > Octopodidae > Octopus > Octopus bimaculoides. Next base: position 72,881,964 of record NC_142935.1, read on the forward strand.
CATGTGAGTACGTGTGTGTGTACGTGTGTGTGAATGGTTGTGTATATGAGAGAGAGGGACAGAGAGAAAGAAAGAAAGAAAGAAAGAAAGAGACAAAGCAATCATTTCCATGTTGGTAGGCATATTAAAGTGGAGTTGCTCAAACAAACTCTATACACACGTTTTTTGAAACAGTTTCAAAATTACTTAGTAGTTTAGTAACTAGTAAGTAGTTTATAACTGCATGTTCTAAAATAATGCAATTATTCGTTACTAACATATATTTATCAACCTATATTCCTCAAGATAACCCGTACTAAGTATTTTATGTGTTCTTCACATGGCATATATCTGATGTCCATTCTTCGGTTAGCTTTATTGATGACCACATGCTGACTGGCTCCGTAAATTCGAGGAATCAAAATTATACTGCCTAGTTTCATATGAGTGAGAGAGACCGGCAGATAGGCGAACGTTGAATCATAACGTATAAGATGTCTAAATGCATCCCTGTTTGTAGAAAAGTTCTTTGCAGCCTGTAAACATATGATATGATTTCAAACCAAACGTCTGCCTTGTTGACTTGTTCAGAGCATATCACTTGAAAATTATCTAAATACAGCAATGATATATATATGTTCTATAATGTTTAGACAGTTACTTTTGTACTTTAAAATTAGGAGTGTGAAGCTGTGAGAATAATAGTACAGCCAATTTTAACTACATCGTTTTATTTATAGGAATCCGACCCAAAAAACTCCGGTTAAACTTACTGTTCTGTAAATCAATTGTCATCCCTCCTCTACAAAAAAGACCTTTCTGTACTGGTTAGTTTTATGTGTGTGTATATATATATATATATATATATATATATATATATATACAGGGGTTGGAAAAATAATGGTAACACCTAGTATCATAGCATCATAATTTTGAAATATCTATATAACCGTCAAAAGCTTGTATGTTTTTATGTTTCTATTTATTTATTATTATTGTTGCTTAATATGTCTTGCTAAAATTGCTGCTTTATCATCAGGAAAAGGTAATTAAAATTCATTAAAATGACAGATCTATCGGACTTTCAAGGAGGTCAAATTATTGGTGCTCGTATGGCAGACACTAACATAAGAAAACAGTTGAAATGTTTGGTGTATCAAAAAGTACTGTCTCAATAGTAATGACATCCTTTGAGAAAGAGGGAAAAACCTCCTCGTCGAAACAAAACTCCGGTAGAAAACCAAAACGTACAGATAGAGACCGTCGGACTCTTACACGGATTGTTAGAAAGGATCACAAAAGTACAGCTCCCAAAATTACTGCAGAGCTTAATGACTACTTCGGGAGCCCAGTTTCCACCAAAACTGTTCGCCAGAAGCTGCACAAAGCCAGATTTCACGGGAGGGCTGCAATCAGAAAACCACTAGCTTCAAAAACAAACGTTGCAAAGCGTTTACAGTGGAGTAAAACCCTATAGAATCGGTCCTTAGAGCAATGGAAGAATGTTATGTTCTCAGACGAGTCATCCTTTACCTTATTTCCAACCACTGGCTGAGTATACGTGTGGAGACAGCCAAAAGACGCATTTGACGCAGACTGTCTTCTTCCAACTGTTAACGATAGAGGAGGATTTGTGATGGTCTAGGTGGGGGGGTGGTTTGCTATATCTTGGAAATCCGCCGGTCCAATGGTTTCCTTTCATGGCAGAATTAATAGTCAAGACTATTTAAACATTTTATCTGATCAACTTCATCCTATGGTTGTGGAACTGTTTCCGGAGGGAAATGTAATCTTTCAGGATGATAATGCACCAATTCACATAGCTAAAGTTGTTACTGAATGTCACGAGGGATATTCTAGTAAAGTTGAACATCTTATCGGGCGACCACAGCCCCCAGATCTCAGTATAATTGAATATTTATGGTGCATTTTAGAAAAATAAGTAAGGAGTTGATATCCTCCACCATCATCACTACAAGAACTGGTGACTGTTTTAGCTGAAGAATGGACAAACATTCATTTGGAAACAATTCAAATTTTGTAGGAGTTCATACTTCATAGAATTCAAGCTGTAATTACTGCCAAAGTCGGTCCTACCCGATATTAAAATAAATTTGTTTGAAATTTGAAGATATTTCTGTTAATTTGTCCAACCCCTGTATATATGTGTGTGCGTATGTGTGTATGTGCGCACAAGTTGTAAAGGTGTGAGTACTGCAGTATATGTTACGTTGTAATTTGTCTTCATGTTTGCTCTGATCCAGTAGACGAATGAACATAGGCATTGAAATCGTATCCATCCCACTTTTTTATATGTATACTGACGCCAGAGGCTTCAATTGTGATTGAATCTTGGTGAACTGAATGTAAGAACATGTTTCCATTGTTGTTATATCTATTTCTTTTACACTTCAATATCCCTTTATAAAGTGTTGACAATAATTTTCAGAATTTTGATATCACAGCAACTGATGATGCGCAAGGCTAAAATCTAGTATGAGAAAACCGTGAAAGACAGAATCTAGAGCGTTGGATTACCTCATATTATAATGTTTGTTATTAACATGCAAAATGGAAAAGCAGAAAGGCATAGCTAGAGAGATAATGCACATATATGTAAATACTGATGGTTACACGAAAATGATATTAGAGGAAGATCGATTTACTGAGATGTAGATATTAGTAGTTCAAATCTTATCGAGCGTGCGAATGTATTTAATGAAAGAGATTCTATCTTAAGAAGAAGTTAAAAGCTATCGCAACAAAAAGACTTTTTCAACTGTTGTAGAACAATATCTCTGTATTATTTCGCAATGATTCATTCACATATATGCAAGTGCACACATGCACACCTGTTCTCTTTCTCCCCGTCTCTCATTCTTCCCCATCTCTCTCTCTCTCTCTCTCTCTCTCTCTCTCTCTCTCTCTCTCTCTCTCTCTCGCTCTTTCTCACCCACACAAACCTCCGGATAATAACTTAGAGCAATCAGTTTCACCATGCAAATTTTCCCTATTCTTGTGTTGAATAATTCTGAATCTTTTAAATGCAAATATCTACAAAACACAGATACCCACCCACCCACCCACCTACGTGTATCTTTTATCTCTTACTTGTTTCAAGCATTAGACTGTTGCCATGCTGGGGCACTGCCTTGAAGAATTTTTGGCCGAATGTATCTACCCCCAGTACTTAGCTTCTTTGTTTGTTTTTTTTTGCTGTTAATCCTGGTTCTTATTCTATCGGACTCTTTTGCCGAACGTTTCGGTACGGGGACGTAAACACACCATCACCGGTTGTCAAATCAAGTGATGGTGGCGGATATACACAGACAGGAATAAACACACTCACACATGCACACACACTTACACGCACACACACAAATATATATAAGACGGGCTTCTTTCATTTTCTATATTTCTTACCACACAGCCATGCATGCATCTTACATCTTATAAAAGTACACACACACACACACACACACACACACACACAAACACACACACACACACACACACACACAAACACACACAAACACACGCATATATAAATGTCACCGAAGCGACTAAGGGCATGAGAGAGCACCAGCATTGCTAGAAGTAAGAGTCAAAGCAACTCATAACGACGGAAAGCACTTATTTTATGACTGACAAGGGAGGCGATCTCCCTACAGCACCCGGGGCATAGCCAGATCACCGTGATTTCGAATTTGATTGACGCTTGTCAGTGGCTCTTGCCCGGCTGCCTAGGGTTAAGCTAGCTCGCCTTGTCAGTTTATAAGGATTATCGTAGAAATCGTACGCTGATTTCATAAATAGTGAAAGTGAAAATTATAAATGATAAAGGTGGCTTATTCACAATTTACAACCGAAAAGCAGAAGTATAGACGCCACTTAAGTGACTAAAGGCCCTAGACAGTACCAGAATTGCTAGAAATAAGAGTCATCACAAGTCTTAGCCACGAGACGAGGACAGGTGAGGGAACAACAAGCAGACGTGTTAGTTTGATGCTCGGGTAGAATGGAAATGTCTCTGACGTTTCGAGTCTACGCTCTTCGACAGAAATGGTTGAGAAGAAAAAAATGGAGAATGAAAAACATGGGTAGGGATTAACGGTTCAACACGCACACACGCACACACACATATATATGTATGTATTTCTCTCTCTCCCTCTCTCTCTCTCTCCTTCTCTCTCTCTCCCTCTCTCTCTCTCTCCTTCTCTCTCTCTCCCCCTCTCTCTCTCTCTCTCTCTCTCTCTCTCTCTCTCTCTCTCTATATATATATATATATATATATATATATCAAAAAAGGATAAAACTCTTTTACAAGAATTTTATCAAGAAGCCAGTGTGTACAAAAATTCATAAGGTACTAAATGTGGTTATTTTGAGAAGTCCACTGTGTGGCGTTATTATTTTTATATAAATAAATATATATATATATATATATATATATATATATATATATATACAATGTTAATTCTCTAAATGAAGTATTAACAGTAACTGCACGATAAAGTGTAGTATATTGCCACTTAAGTGTGGCTGACCCCTAGGGGTGGATGTTACTATTGCTTTTAGCCCCAGGAGGACATCTCCTCCAGCTGGCTTATCGACACACGACTGTGTCCTGTTTGCCAAGGGAAGTTATCCCTCTCACCATGATCTGTAGCACGAACGGATCCGGATTTCAGGGTTATTTCCCTTCGTCGGCGTTCGACAGCCACTGACCTAACCCTGAAATCCGGATCCGTTCGTGCTACATCCACCCCTAGGGGTCAGCCACACTTAAGTGGCAATATACTACACTATATATATATATATATATATATATATATATATATATATACATTTACATGAAGAGAGAAGAGTAGTAACTACAATTTCGATGTGTCAACAGTTGGAACCCTGTTTGTAGTTCTTTCACCTCGTCTTTGAACTGTCATTAATTTTGCGCCATAAATGTGCGTGTGAGTGAGTGTGTGTGTGTGTGTGTATGTGTGTGTATGTGTGTGTGTGTGTGTGTGTGTGTGTGTGTATGTGTGTGTTGCATGCGTGTGTGTGTTGTGCGTGTTTGTATGTGTGTCTGTGTAAATGATGTGCGGGGGATAACTACCACCAAATCATGGAGGTGAACGCGTGCCTAGGAGTTTAAGTACTAAAAATACCTCCACTCACACCAAAAGTCAGATACATTGTGCTACGTTAAGAGTCTATAGCAATATAAATCATAGCAAGGAGGGAGTAAAAAAAGACAATATTTCTACGGATAAGGCCTACCATCACGAGCAAAGAAACTACTGATACATTGAGAACTGCTAGAAACTGGAAAATGTCAACACGAATCATTGTCCCCAAACTTCTGGCTGTGATCACTTGTAGCTGTGATCACATATCTAATGAAATGATAGGTGGACAAAATTTTAGAAGGACCGCTTTTCTATATGAACATCTCACTCAGGCATATGCGGGAATGAAAGTAATCTACATGCATATTGGCAAGTCGTATAGGTTAAGTGATATCTTTTAGATTAGGTAAGGGTAGCATATGGTATCATGTTTTACTTGTAAGGCTAAGGACGAGATGAACAAACAAGCAATGTGGGAGTGTCACACGTGTGCCCATCGACTAATGTCGTTACACTTGGAACAAAGAAATCAATCGGCAATCATTTTAAGGGACATTGGTGACGATGGTGACCTCTGGTTTGCAGCTGCTTCAATAGAGAATAATGTGTATATGGTCGTCAGAGTTTGTTGTACTCTAGAGTGGAATGATGAGCCTCAGCAGCGCACATGTGACTGTAAATGTCACTTAAGGGCTTGCGCATCAAAAGAATAGGGAGGAAAAAACATGTAACACCCGCTAAAGTTGGTCACGGAGTCCGCTTGTCTTTTCGCACGAAATGGCACAAATAATGAAACGTAGATTTATCAGACCAGTAAGCCAATTAAATTTTTATCCCAGGCATACCTAACAGCACAACCCCATCATCTTGCGACGATGAAGAACTGATGGGGACGAGCAGGAACAACAGGTTCCTAGAGACAGAGAGGAAGGCAATAAAAAGGTACATGATGACTCATAAATAGAACACATTTCAAGAGGTGACATGTTAAACATTTAAGGATCTTATTTCTTCCTCTCTCCTACGTTGCAGTGAAATTCACAGTTCATCGTACAACAAAGAACAGATGGAAGACAGAAACTATCCAATTACCTTTGAGATAAATTCATAGCTGACTGGTGAGGTGATGGTCTCCGATTACGTGAGGACTTCGAAAATAAATGACGACCGAAGAATAATGTTCTGATGAACTTTGCATGAACCATGATCAGGACGTATTTTCGTCACAAACCATAAACTGCCAACGGTTATTCTTTTCATGGGTATATATGTGAACTGCCAAACCGGAAAAAAGATGGTCGTGTGACACAATAAGTGTCATTCAGGCGAACGTTTCTCACCCGTGTGTAGGTGAGTTACCTTACTAAAGTGCCATATTTGTTTTGTTTATATTGATATCCTGTCTTAATGTCTTATGTTCATACCTCATTTTGTTTTAAAATAATATCTGTTTTAAACAACTTCATTATATAACGTATCATTTCTTCGTTTCTGCACAACGGCCTTCACTATGTTCACAAGGTTTGTCGCCCCTTGCGTAATATTTTATTTGTACTTATGCGTAGATACTTGTGGTGAATCCTCCTCCTCCTCCTCCTCCTCCTCCTCGTCATCGTCGTCGTCGTCGAAGTTTAAACACTATTTTATAGACGTTCAAATGTTTTGTATTTTGTTCGATACTTGTTCTGATTAATGAGCTGCATAAATGATAATTAGTTGGTTATTAATGCAAAAATAAGTTCGTGTAATGAAGACCATGTGAGGACAAAACTATGACGAACACCAGCTAACAAGCTAGCTGCCCCTTCCGGCTATACACACAGGGATTAGGGAACACCACTAATGAATAACTAATGATCACGAGATGTGTATGTGTGTGTATGTGTGTGCACGTGTGTGTGCTTGTGTGTATGTGAATGTTCGTGTGTCTGTGTGAGTTTGTGCGTGTGTAGATGTCCATATAATTTTATATGCGAGTATGGTGACTCTTCTAATACATAGAGAGTTATTTAGTATAGTCAATTGTTCGAGCGTGATTCTTCTTAACCGTTTAGACGTACGATAGAACATATTAATCAAACGAATTATATATGCATGTCTATTATATGTATGTGTGTGTGTGTGTGTGTGCGTGTGTGTATATATATACAGAGAGAGAGATAGATAGATAGATAGACAGATAGATATGTGCATAGATACATATATACACACATACGCACACTAGACATGCATACATGCACATACATATATAAATCTATCAATGCATGTATCTATTTATCTACACACACACACACACACACACACACACACACACACACACATATATATATATATATATATATATATATATATATATATATATATATATATATATATATATATATATATATATATATATATATATATACATGCACACACGCATACACATACACACGCATGTATCTGTGTATCGGTATTTCGCAACATTGTTATTAACAAGTGAATATCTATAATATATTACAATACATTCAATAATAATGTATTTATATATATGTGGGACTATCATTGTAATCTAGTAACTATAAGACCTACTATTTCTGATGTACTGCATATCTCTAGCAATGACACAATCACTACTAGAAACCTTGTAAATTCTCTGTTACCCATAAACTCTTTCTATTTGAGCCAATGTACATATGAGTGGTTGGATGCCTGTATGCATGCGGCTATGAGAGCATTAGTTTGTGTGTATGTCAGATGAGTTTTCGCTGATGTCTGTGTTTCTGATGTGGTGAGTGATTATGCATGAACCACTACAAATAATTTCTAACCGTTAACACAGATTGCTGAAACACAAGTAAACCAACCACGAAGTAATTTGGTACTCAGTTCTTCAAAACAGAAAACTAATATTTGAAGAAATGACGAAGAGTTTTGGGAAATTTCCAATGTTACAATCAGAGGAAGGGAAGAGGAAAAGGGGGAAAGAGAGAAAGATAGGGAGGGTAAGGGAGTGGATAGTCGAGATTCTGATTTTAGTGGAACCAAATGAGCTGCCGTGTGTCTTGTAAGTTGTTCGATCTATTGATATTGCAGTCCAACCTTTCATCACACTTCTTTTGTCAAGTATTCGTCCTTGATTCAATGAAAAATACTTCCAAGAGATTCATTAGTTCCTGACACAGAATTAATGAAACATGGGCAGCGAAAAAACAAAAAAAAACGAAGAAACGAAAAGAAAAGTATACGAAGAAAACCATTGTATTGTTCAGATTTTTTCTTGATGTTAATGTTTCGCCAGCTGCTTCCGATGCAAAGCTATTACTATAACTACTGCTAGTAGTGGTGGCAGTAGCAACCGTTAGTAATTGTAAAAATAGTAGCTACAATACAAACGCACAAGTATGTAGAAGATAGGAAATAGTTGATGGAATAGAGCCATGTCTACTACTGATGCTAACTTTCTGTTGTTAGGAAAAATGAAATATTAAAGACAACGTGTGAGTTATGAATATAATTATACTGAACTGTATGACTGATTTAGTTTCTCCTAGTTGAAAAGTGTTACCACTAACAAAAACACCACAGAAATAATAATTTCAATTATAGGCACATTGTCTGAAATTTGGTGACAATGGAGCTAGTCTATCACATCTACACAAAAGTTCAACTTGTACTTATTTTACCAATTCCGAAAGGATGAAAAGCAAAGTCCACCTCGTCAGAATTAGATCTCAGAAGGCAATGGCAGACGAAATGTTGCTAAGCACTTTTCCCGGCTATATAATGGTTTTGCTAGTTCACCGCAATAATAATAATCATTTCTACAATAGTCATAAAGCCTCAAAGTTGTGGGGAGGGGATAAGTCGATCACATCGACGCCAGAATTTTACTGGTACTTGATTTATCGATCTCGATAGGATAAAAAGCAAAGTCGACTTCGCCGAAATTTGAAATTAGAACGTAAAGAAGGGCGAAATACTGCTAAGTATTTTACCCGGTGTGCTAACGATTATGTCTGCTCGCTGCAATAATAGTTATCATTATTTCTACTCTAGGCACAAGGGCTTGAAAATTTTGAGGGAAGGGATCAGTCGATTATATCAAACCCAGTGCGTAGTTACGCACTGGTACTTATTTCATCGACGCCGAAAGGGTGAAAGAGAAAGACGACCTCGGCGGAATTTGAACTCAGAACGCAGTGGCAGACGAAATACCTATTTCTTTACTGCCCACAACGGGCTACACACAGAGGGGACAAACAAGGACAGACAAACGGATTAAGTCGATTATATCGACCCCAGTGCGTAACTGGTACTTAATTTATCGACCTTGAAAGAATGAAAGGCAAAGTCGACATCGGCGGAATTTGAACTCAGAACGCAGTGGCAGACGAAATACCGCTAAGCATTTCGCCCGGGGTGCCAACGATTCTTCCAGCACGCTGCCTTGATGATGATGATAATAATAATAATAATAATAATAATAATAATAATAATAATAATAATAATAATAATAATAATACCCGGATGCAGTACCAGGCAGTGGCTCTCATAGTTTCTGATCTTAATTGATTGGAAGTATTATCCTGTACATTGTTGTATCTTGGTATAAAAGATGGGCTACAGCAAATATTCTGCTCAATACCACAGATTTGCTTGTCAGTTGTTTGACCGTAACTAGTTGAGCATGCCCCTTGGTGGCTGACGATATGTGCATCTCTGATCATGAGCAGAAGTAGTGGGGGAGCATCATAGCCATGTGTTGAGAGGAATTCTTTGGGGTTTGAATAACTCACCTTTGGAAACATGGGTGTTTTACTCAACATCCTTAAACAAACCTTATTCAGAGACCTTTTGAGCGGGATGGGCTACTCGACCTGAAGAAAATTCTAACTGGTTCCCACTTGCGAGGTCATGCGCTGTTTATCTTGATCTGAGATCACCATGTCAGGCACATATGGTTGTGATGTATGTGCCTGGTGTACCCTTATCAGACGGGTAGTCATGTTGGGTATAATAGGCTTCGTATATTTTACCCCAGTGTCACTTTGATGGCATACACTGTTCTCTCACTCAATAATAATAATAATAACAACAACAACAACAACAACAAAAACAACAACTACAACAACAATAATAGTAATGATAATCTTTTCTACTATAGGCACAAGGCCTGAATTTGGTGGATTAGTGCGACCCCAAAACGCAAGTAGTACTTAATTTATCGATCTGGAAGGATGAAAGGCAAAGTCGACCTCGACGGAATTCGAACTAAGAACGTAGTGGTAGACGAAATAACGCTAAGCATTTCGCCCGGTGTGCTAATGATTCTGCTAGTTCGCCGTTTTCAATAATGATAATAATGCGACAAAACAATAGACCATCTTGTCCTGGGATGTCTGTGCTGATACCAAACGAATATAAAAATCACCCGATAAGGTAGGACAGTATTTTCATTGGAAAATATGTAAACACTACAAAATCAGCAGTGATGCTTACTGGTATGAACCTCCCCGCGTGTCGTTGAAAGTAAAAATGTCACTATTCTCTGGGATTTGCCAGTCAAAACTGACAGAACGATCCAGGCCACTCGACCAGGCATGATTATTAAAGACAGGGAAGAAAATAATTGTAGATTAATAGATGTAAGCGTTTCCACTGATGAAAATATATCTGTAAAGGAATTTGAAATATCAAGTAAATATAATGAGCTGGAAATTCAAATACAAAAGATATGGAATCTTAAAGCGAAAACTTCCTTTTATTGTAGGTACCCTAGGTATGATAAAAAAAAGTAATGTCAGAAACATCTAGATAAAATCATAGGAGAAACATGTCTCAGAGAAATTCAAAAGATTGTGCTGACAAGTACTGCCCACGTCCTTAGAAAAACTATATCCATTTAAATGTCTGTGTTGTATTACATGAAGATATTTTGCTACTGCCCTTACCACTTGCGCTCCCCAAGATTCCAGTCATACGGAAACATATCTTATTCTTCACTCGCCCCAAGACGCTGAGTGCGTCTCGGCACGTGATTGTAAAAAAACATGCCGATTAAAAGTGAATAATAATAATAATAATAATAATAATAATAATAATAATAAAAATAATAATAATAATAATAATGATGATGATGATGATGATGATGATAATAACAAATGATAAACAGCTGGAAACACTACTACAGAGAGTACATGGATTTACCAAAGAAATGGATATGAAATTTGGATTAGTAAAAATGTGCCAAAGCAAACCTGAAAAGAGGAAAACTAGTTAAGAGTAGCAATATCACACCAAATAAAGCCAATAAAATAAGAGAATTTGACCAAAGCCAGACATACAAATATTTAGGAATCAACGGACTAGATAGGATACAACACACACAAATGAAAGAGAAAATAAAGAAAGAATACTATAGAGGAGTTAGATCAATACTAAAAACAGAGCTCAATGCTAAAAACAAGATAATAGGTATTAACACTTTAGCGGTTCCAGTTATAAGTTACAGCTACAATATTCTTAACTGGACACTAAACGAACTAAAGAAAATAGACAGTAAAACAAGAAACATAATGACAGGATCTAGGATGTACCACACAAAATCTGACATAGGCTATATATACAACGTACAGAAGGTGGGAGAGGCCTTATACAGCTGGAAAACTATTATAAAATAACCACCATAGGACTGCAAAAATACCTACTTCAGAAGCAAGGAAAACTAATACAAATAGCCACAAAACACGAGCAAAACAAAAAAACAGTTTTCAGTATTTAAGGAAGCTGACAAATACAAACAAGAAATCATACTACCTAACAAATACGAAAACGAAGAAGAAGAAACAACAAAAGCTATAAAACAAATGAAAACGAAACTAAAATTAGAACAACAACGGACCATGATAAAACGATGGCAAGAAAAGTCCCTACATGGCAAATACTGGGCTAAACTAAATGCAAAAGAAATAGACAGAGAAAAATCCCAGCAATGGTTGAGAAGCTCAGGACTCAAAGCAGAGACTGAAAGATTTTTAATTGCTGCACAAGACCAAAGCCTCCCCACTAGAAATTACCAAAAACATATAATGAAAAGAAACATAACAAGTATCTGCAGAATATTTGGCGATGGACAAGAAACAATAAATCATATTATCTCTGGCTGCCCAGTCCTGGCTAAGAAGGAATATATTCACAGACACGACAGAGCTGGGACTTACATACACTGGAAGCTATGCCAACACTATGGAATAACAACAGAAAAAAGATGGTATAGGCACACGCCAGAAAAGGTAATAGAAAACGAGAAAGCAACCATACTCTGGGATATACTAATGCACACAGATAGAGAAATTAAGGCAAATAGGCCAGATATAGTTATCAGTGATCCTGAAGGGAAAAAAAGCTTTCTAACTGATGTATCAATACCAGCAGATGACAACGTTTACCTAAAAGAAATTGAGAAACTTTCAAAATACAAACACCTGGAAATAGAAGTAACTCGAATGTGAAATCTAAAAACAGAAACAATTCCTATCATAGTAGGTGCCTTAGGTATGATAAAAAATATTCAGACAAATACACAACAAAACACCAGGACTTAAAAGTATATATGTAACATACAGAAAATTGCACTACTGGGCACTGCACACATCCTACGCAAAACACTTTCAATAAAGTAACAATAAGAGCATCACAGCAAACCACAGCACATACCCAAGGCGCACAGAGCCGTGCTCGGTGGTGAAGAGAAAGCACGCTACAAAAATAAAACTACTGAATAATAACAATAATAACAATAATAATAATAATAATAAAAATAATCATAATAATAATAATAATAATAAGAAGAAGAATAATAATAATAAGAAGAAGAAGAAGAAGAAGAAGAAGAAGAAAAAGAAGAAGCTCCAGGTTAATTAATAACATGGACGTGCATTAAGAAGCTCTCTTCACAAAATTGATGCGATGAAAGGACAACTTCACAATGTAACGGTGGGAAAAGTTCTGTCAAAGCTTATGAACTAAAAAAAATCGGAAAGAGTTTTGTTATTTAGTGTAGTTTCTTTCTTAAATGTGGGAAAGCATCACTTTCACAGTAAGTACGTAAATTGAATAATTACCTTTACATTCAATTGTCCATGCATCTACGTCCATATGGAGAATCATTAGCACGCCGGGCGAAATACTTAGCGGTATTTCGTCTGCCGTTACGTTCTGACACCAACACCGGTTGCCAAGCAGTGATGGTGGGACAAACACAGACACAAGTACACACACACATAGATATATATACACAAACTTCTTTTAGTTTTCGTTGACCAAATACACCCACAAGGCATTGGTCGGCCCGTGATTATGGTAGAGAGCACTTTCCCAAAGGTGACGCTAGCCAGAAGTTTGGAACATACTGAATATATATATATATATATATATATATATATATATATATATATATATATATATATATGTATATATGTATATATATATATATATATATATATATATATATATATATATATATATATATGGATAGATAGATAGATAGATAGATAGATAGATAGATAGATAGATAGTTGCATCTATATATACAACTAAGTATCTGGAGAAACTGATAGAGATGGTGGTAGTCCCTCATTCAGACAGGCAGTCAGATAGGTTAATATGAAGAGAGGAAGATAGTAAAGTAGAAAACAAGATTAACTGGCCGACAGTTAGGCAGGCAGATAAAGAGTTACATGTCGTCAGACTTGCAGAGCCGATAAATTATGGGGCGTAATCAAACCAGGGACAAACAAAGACACCCATTGCAGCTGACATTCTTTAGATAAACTTTGATTTTGGCTGTATTGCTCGAGGCCACGTTAAATTTTATTAGGTGTTATACTTTATTCAACTCAAAAATACCTCATCGATAAAGAGTTTCGATTAACAGTGACCCAGGTAATTTGTCTATGTATTAACATTCTTGATTAATTGCTCTGTATAAAATAAGTTCATGCCATACATCAAACCCTGGAAACGAAAGTGTCGACAAAAATAAGTTGAAACAAAAGAGATGTATTTATTTTACGCTTACGTACCCTATAAATAAAAACTAACAATAAAATATAAAAACTCAGATTACACAATTGAAGTGATTGGAGAGTTGCGTTTGAATGTGAACAGCTGTTTTCAGTAATTGGTATTGTGTCTAATTTATTGCACTATCTTCTGAAGAACAATAAAGCTCGAACGTTTCCACTCTCCTCCTTCATTCGGATAAACGCATAAAAAACATTTCTTTCCTTCGATAATAAATATACTAATTTAAAGAGCTTTAATATATAGAAGCTCACAAATCAGAACGAATTGCATTCATTTACTGAGAATTTAAAATCTGTTAATTATTTAAGTTTGCATGGAAGAAGACAAAATCATTTTCGTTTTCTATCAAGTATGGAGAGGAAACACTTGATTGCAATTTATTTCTGTTTGACTGTCCATCTATCTGTCTGTTTGTTTCTTCTCTCCCTCCCCCCTCTCTCTCTTTCTCTCTCTCCCTCTTTCTCTCCATCTCTCTCCCTCCCTCCCCCTCTCCCCTCCCCTCCCCTCCCCCTCTCTCTCCCTATCATTCTAAATCGGCAGATCTCTATTTGGTTGTTGCTAATCAAATGAAGATGCTTGCTGGTGTCAAGTCTTGCAAAAACACAATGCTTATGCAAGAAGCTAGCAACTGCTGTCTGAGTGGCTGTCTATTTGTTTGTCTCTTCTCCCCATCTCCATCCGTCCACTCTCTCCAGTCTCTCTCTCTCTCTCTCTCTCTCTCTCTCTCTCTCTCTAAATTGGCTGATCTCCATTTGGTTATTGCTACTGAAACGAGGATGCCAGCTGGTTCCAAGATTGGGTGAAAGAGAAAGCATGAGCTAGAGGTTAGCAACCGTTTCTCAACTGAAGAAAATAAACAAAACTAAAAAAGTAAGTGTTCTACAGAAACCGTCTAAAGAAGCTAGAAAATTTCTGCGACACTTTGATAGACATGATTGTTATTATAATTTTTACTTTTGTTGTTGCACTCTTTTAGAATGTCGTCATTTTTGCAATTTTCACCATAGCAATCGTCTTTTCGATTTGTTGTGCTTTTATCAATATGTTGTTCTCTTTAAATCATTTGAGCTAAATCAATGAAATGGTTGAATATCGATCTGCGTATACTTATTGTGAATATTTTGTAAAGTAAATATAAGGATCAATGACATGTTAGTGTAAACATATTTCCATTGAGTTGATCACAACAATTTACGGTCGATAAATTGAAATAAATACGAAAATTTAAAACTATCTGAAGAAATTTAAATTTGTTTTGTGCACTCTTTTCAATATGGTATTGTGTTTAAGAAAATATTGATTTTTTTTGATAGGTTCGAAGTTAAATATTTATGGCTAGATCCTAGATTCTGGAGTGTAACACAATATCTCATTTCCTTACCAAGATGTTATGTTAGTTAATTTACAAGCCACAATTGAGATTTCAATTGAGATGCGAAACCAAATGATTTGCCTTATTACATATTTCTTGATGCTGTACACTGACTACCAATCTCAAATAAATTAGGCAAAATTATATGCCAGCATTTGTGCAACAGTATCATGCTTTACGTAAGAAATTCGAGGACGACGACGATGATGATGATGATGATGATGATGATGATGATGATGATGACGACGACGACGATGATGATAATGATGATGATGATGATGATTATATAGCAAAACCCCTTGGTAGATATTTCTATTGTAGTTATATAATTATAAATATCAAAAGCGGTGAACATTTGGTTTGGTGGTCCAATAGATTGAATTATTTTCCTTTCGCCTCTCAGATGCTGCCATAATTCCGTTTCCAATTTGTTTTGAATAAAGGCAAATGAGACACATATGGCGTGTAATTGTAGCACAAATAAAAATGGTTTCATATAATCAGAAGGAGATTAAATAAAAGAACATTTCCGAAAGACAAATATTAAAGCATGAAAATGAGTAAAATATTAGAAATTGTCTGATCTGGTTTTTGATGTTATCGTTTGGTAGCAGGTCAACCATGACATCGGAATCTTATATGAAAAACAGTATATCTATGATAACATTTTCCAACGTGTATTTACTTTGCTATGATCTTAGGTGATTTCAGACAGATTTTGCTACTATTTTTAATAGAGTGCGCTATTACCAGAGATTGTTCAGTTGGAGACCCTCTCACATACCGAATTGCTTAATCCACACCGCATTTTTAACATATTCTTACAAAATCTGTCATTGCACCGTTCAGATGCGATAAAAACTCTTTAGATAGTGTTAAGTTTCGAAGGAAGTGGTCGACATCATATTTAGCTTCATCAGGTGATGTAATTTTTCCACATAAACCACATCATTGATATCGTAGTTTTGTGTTCTGTAGGTCTGAGTTTTGTGAAAATTCTTTTATTCTTTTACGTGTTTCATTCATTTGACTGCAGCTATGCGGGAGCACCACCTTGAAGAGTTTTAGTTGAAGAAATCCAGGACTAATTTTTAAAGCCCAGTACTATCGGCCACTTATGCCGAACCACTAAGTTACAGGGGACGTAAACACACCAACACCGGTTGTCAAGCGGTGATGGAGGAACAGACACAGACATAATAGACATAAAGATACACACATAAATATATACATACATACACATGTATATATATATATGTGTGTGTCTATATATATATATATATATATATATATATATATATATATATATATATATATAGATATATATATATATATATATATATATATATATATAATATATATATTTATACATATATATATATATATATATATATATATATATAATATATATATTTATACATATATATATATATATATATATATATATATATATATATATATATATATATATATATATATATATATATATGGTGGTTGTCTACTCCTTACACAGAGTTTGACCACCTCCTGTACCTACACCTTAGCCCTTTCATGGCGTCTGATGTGGCTTTTTAAACCAGACTGTGTTTTGAAAAAACACCCACACAGATTGCACCTCTGATTTGCACTACCAATACCTGCAAGTAAGTTCTGCTCATTGTGGATCCAAACATGTCTTTTAAGACCTCCATTGGATTTGCAATATATATATATATATATATATATATATATATATATATATATAAATCCCCCCCAAAAAACGAAGAACAAACACACACAAAATCAACAACGCGAAGAAGTGGTACTGTATTAGCAGACGCTCAGGGAAGGAAAGAAAGATGGTTTAACGTTTCGAGCAGAGCTCTTCTTCGGAAACAGAGGAAAGTCTAATAGAAAAGACGGAGGAAGAAACCCCAACGATCCACATATTGTTGCACACACACACACACACACACACACACACACATATATATATATATATATACGACGGTCTTCTTTCTGTTTCCATCTATCAAATCCACTCACAAGGCTTTGGTCGGCCCGAGGCTAAGCTAGAAGAAACTTGTCAAGGTGGCATATAGTGTGACCAAATCCGGAACCATGTGGTTGGAAGACAAGTTTTTTACCACACAGTTATGCTTGCGCCTATATAAAGACGATGATAAGCTTTATGTTATAGTTTGTACGTATGGAACGAATGACTAAATATTTTGTTGGGTGCGGGAATCATACAGTGGAATGTACAGTTCTAAACAGAAATACGTAGTTAGCTTGTGGAAAGTACCATTTGAGCAGTGACTTATGAGACAAATACCACTGAAGTTGAACAATGTCATTCAGTAATCATTTTCTGTCAACGATGATCAAAAGACATGTGATTAGAAATATGCGATGATACTTTATACACAAGGAAACAACAAAATATGCAATTGATAATCCTGCTGAAATGAACCATCCAGTGGCTTTCCCAGCTTTTCCAACACGGCAACGCTTGCCACCACGTCGCAAATTTGAACAAAAGTGCTTCAGACGAGTTATATTGGAAAGTTCTACAGTACTCAACGTATTTTTCTCACACATCATCTTCAAATTATCACTTCTTCTGTCGATCATCAACAATTTCCGAGGTCGTTCGTTCAAAAGCGAAGTAGTGCTCAAAAAGTGGCATGATAAATTCTCTTCTCAAGACCCAGTGATTTCTGCCGACAAAGCATTAATAATCTAGTGGAACGTTAGCAAGAATTCGTGAACAGTGAAAGTGGATATCTAATTAACTGATTTGTGTAAATTGCTGGTAAAAAAAAAAAGAATTACTCTGAATGAAAAAAAGTATCGAACGAAATGATCTGACAACCAAATGTGGGTGTGGGTGTGCGAGCGCGCGTGTTCGTGTTTATATCCAGACATATGCTTAACGGTATTTCGTCTGTCTTTACGTTCTGAGTTCAACTTACGCCGAGGTCAACTTAGCCTTTCATCCTTTCGGGGTCAATAAATTAAGTACCAGTTACGCACTGGGGTCGATATAATCGACTTAATCCGTTTGTCTGTCCTTGTTTGTCCCCTCTGTGTGTAGCCCGTTGTGGGCAGTAAAGAAATAGGTATTTCGTCTGTCTTTACGTTCTGAGTTCAACTTACGCCGAGGTCAACTTAGCCTTTCATCCTTTCGGGGTCAATAAATTAAGTACCAGTTACGCACTGGGGTCGATATAATCGACTTAATCCGTTTGTCTGTCCTTGTTTGTCCCCTCTGTGTGTAGCCCGTTGTGGGCAGTAAAGAAATAGGTATTTCGTCTGCCACTACGTTCTGAGTTCAAAATTTCCAGCCTTGTGTCTAGAGTAGAAAAGAATATTTAAGGCGGCGAGCTGGAAGAAACGTTAGCACGCCGGGCGAAATGCTTAGCGGTATTTCGTCTGTCGTTGCGTTCTGCGCTCAAATTCCGCCGAGGTCGACTTAGTCTTTCATCCTTTTGGGGTCGATAAATTAAGTGCCAGTTGCGTACTGGGGTCTATCTAATCAACTGCCCCCTTGCCCCAAAATTTCGGCCTTGTGCCTAAAGTACTTTTCTATGTATATGCGGAGAGGATTATTCCAAATGCTGCATGATGAGTTTTTCCCTTTGAAAGTTAAATATCAAATTCCCCTTCATCTCGGACCATCAATATTGAAATTCATTTCTCTCATTTCAACATCTCTACATTCTCATAAATATATAATATCGACGAATGTCATAAAGTGCTACATCCGAATAATCTATTTAACTAGTAAACCCTCCTCTTTTTCTGTATATTTACTATTCTGTATTTTGACACAGAACCACCCCTACACCTACAGTTCCCCTCCCAATCTATTATCTTCAAACCGGTATGGAAAAACAAACGAAAACAATTCTCGTTACTTGTTTCGTCGTGTGTGTGTGTGTGTGTTTGTGTGTGTGAGTGAGTATGTGTGTACGTATGTGCGCGTGTGTGCGTGTGTGTGTGTGTGTGCGTTATCCATGAAAATTTTTTCTTAAGTGCTTCTATGAAATGATGAAGTGTTATAAATTTTAGATAATATTGTTCCAAACATTTATTCCATTTATAGATTTAATGAAGAAATTGTTAAAAGTTCAGTGAAGCTTCTAAATTTCAAAAATGGATGGATCAGGTATTTGGGAACAAAATTCAGTGGGCCACATATAGAAGGCAACCTAACAGAATCCTTGATGCATGTCACAAATTTTAATCATTTCGTTTCTCTTCCAGCCGTATGGCCAGCATCAGCATAACAGATTCCATTCTGAAACTGGAAATGAAAATGCGCGCCTTGCTCGTGGCTTTAATCGCCAAACCTACCGACTCACATGTTACCAGATTCTTAAATGGGACAAAGTACTTCGTTTTTAGCATCAAGAATGTACTGGAAACATCTGATCATTAGAACGAATGAGTTTGACGTCCTCGCATGTCCTGCACAATATCAACGTAAGCCCTAGTGAGTCCATGAGGGCCATCACGAGCTGGATCCCGTCGAACTGTGTCTTAAAGTAACGGAGACCACTGTCAATTAAGCGGTGCACGAGTATATCTGTTACAGGCCCCAGATAATAAGGGGAGAGCAGTTAGCAGTTCACATCCAGCTAAACACGGGTGAACTATGTGATTTGATTTCTTCCTAAATTCATGCGTCATCTCTCCTGATTGCATCCCCTTGGCATACTGCATCAGGAGTGGAGTCCGGCAGTCCATGGTGCCAATGATTCATTGTGGGCTGTTGTTAAGGCATGGTGGGTGACATAGGCTGGGGTATCTGTTCTTGAGATACAAACACTCCCATAACTGCATCGAGAAAATCACTAAGCTGAAAGCAATTTTGTTGTATGGCTTCTTTGAAGTCTCTTACACAACGCGTGTATCGCTTTTCATGTTGTGGAGACTTTTAATATTTTCTCCGTTATCTAGCACACATTGCACACACAATACACCCCGTCACACATGTACAAACACATACACACAAGTGTGTATGTATTTGCTCTGCTAACATGTAGTGTCTGTTTCTGGTTAATGAAATATTTATTCATCACATGAGTCATATTTCCATGTATGTTGTTATTGTATTACTTTGTGATGGAAAAATAGACAATATAAGACTATGGTTACATTTTGAGTAATTATATAAGTTATAACACTATTTTATATATGGAAGAAATCAAACCCTGGCGGTAAAATGTGTAATTACTAATATCTAGATGAGCCGATTGTGCAAATTTTGATATTACAATGCAAAACAATTCCCGAAAGAGTGTGGAAAGTGTACCACCGGCTTAGAAATCGGCAGTATCCATAATAACAAGATGCTTTGGGAAAAGTAATTTCTTAGTTACGAGTGTACTTTAACATCGCCGATACGCAGCCAAAACACATTAGCCTTTGAAGATTCTCTCTTTGAGGTATAACAGTGTAATCCATTAAGACATTACATGAATTAACTAAGGTGCCTTTTTTATGAAAAATCGATACAAAACTAACGAACTATAAATGAATAGCAAAAGGGTTTTAAAAATAAGAAAAAGAAAATAGGTATGATGCGTAATGAAGAAAATTACAGTTCTTGATTGAATAAGTGGATTAATAGGTACATTTGTTGAATTAGTAGAGCTAAGATTAAAAGCTAAGGAGATATGATAAAGAGAAATCAATTTATTAGTTTTCTATGCCAGAAAATTCTCTCAGATATAGTGTCACATGGATGTGTTGATACGGTGACGGAAGATACATGGTCGGTTTTAATTTTCCTCTTTTTCTTTTCCTGCGGTTAGTCAGCAGAAAAAAGGAAACCCAGGACCACCTTCCAGGACCCCAGTAACTCATGCGAGGAAGGAAGAAAGTTACCCTCATATCAAAGAGCTGGTCTAAATCCTTGCAACAGTGTAAACTCTAGTAGTGAAATGCAAACCGGGTGATGGATTAAATCTACGACCTCAAAAGAACGGCGAGTTTCCATACAAACTTCCCCGTGTAACGTAATATAAATGCTTTGATGGGGCCAAAATTATGACACAAACGATTTATCCAAAGCTACGTGCAGTAGAATCGAACCCAAAATGATATATAGTTATGAAGTGAAATTCTTCACGTACGTGAATTCATTTAACCACTGTAAATTGTAATCGATTTATTTCGAGTGTCTGGGTGGCTTGCAGTCACGGGTCATGGCAAGAGCTCTAATTTAAATCATATTTAAACAATTTGATTATCATCACCACCACAACTATTAACTAAAAGTATGTATAGATGTTAATGGGATGTCTAATCGTTGTCTGTTTGATACATGGTCAACTGTGACGAATGAAAAATTGGTTCCAATATAAAATCAATGTTACACAGACTTCTGCAGTAAATACGAATTATATATGCATATTTAATGGGGAGAAAACAGAGGAGGGAAGATATTCTTATTGCAGACAAATCTCCTCTCTACAAAATCTGCTTTTAGAGGTCAGATATAAAAAGATGGATGTAAAATATCGGACAAACTAATATAATACGTATATGTGTGTGTGTACTTATATATATATATATATATATATATATATATATATATATATATATATATATATATATGCGTATATATAAATATATAGAGAGAGAGAAAGAGAGAGAGAGGGACATAATACATACGCATATATACAAGTATGTATATATAGATCGGTATACAAACTCATATATATGTGTGAGTGAGTGTGTGTGTGTATGTGTGTGTGTATGTGTAGGTGTGTGTGTGTGTGTGTTTGAAACGTTTATATAAACTGTCATGCATTGATGATTATTTTTGAATGGTAGAAAGTCAAGTGTTTTATTATATTTGCCAAATGTGCATAAAATAAGACAACGTTCGTATCAATATGGGTAACGAGTTCTTAGAATGAACGAAACGTCATTGAATCGTTCCACAAAGCACTTACACAGACGCACATATACACACACACAGAAACACTCGCACACACACACACACACACACACACACACACACACACACACACACACTCTCTCTCTCTCTCTCTCTTACACATAAATATGTACGTTTATATGTACATGTAAAAAAGATATAACTACAAACATACACAAAGATATGTCTATGAAAATATAACGAACTTCAAAAATACAAAATCTAATCAGAGTAGTCTCGTTTATATTTCCAATCGCTTTTAACGCACTGATTAATCACCACTGGAACTCGTCCTGTTGTGCATCTTACAAAGTCAAGTGCAGTTCTCATGCTTTATTGTATATGCTTTCCATAGCTAAAAGTCGGCAGGATTTCAAATTTCGGAACACAAAGTGGCTTCGGGTCTAAATCCAGAGAGTAAGGGTACCAGGGAGGTAAACTTAGTCTCGTTATTTGCTAGAAATTGACGAGTGAGCAGGAGCGCTATCGAACAGTATTTAGGTTTTCTTCACACCTCAAGGTTCTTTCTTCTCACCGCTTCTCTCAAATGCCTCAAGACATCCAAGTAAAACTTTTCAGCGATCATCTGACCAAGTAGAACAAGCAAATGCTGTACGAGGCTGTTCCAATAAATAAATATCTTTTACATATCATCGTCACAGCTCTGTGATGCTGGCGTGCAAAGTTTTCGGCAATGTCGACCACTTCACTTTGAGCACTGCAATCCTGTGTCAAAATGTAACTGTAATACATTGGTTTAAACATTTAAATGATTAAGAGCCAAATTTACAGTTTGACATTATAGATTTTTGTCCATCTATATCAAGATTGATTCTTGTTTCCAAGGCGATTGGGTACGCAAATCATGTTATTATAAACAACATAGACTTGGAACCTTATCAAGAATGCGAGAAAACACTAATTTTATAAGGGTTAAAAACACCGATACGGATGAATTGTTCGATGCATCGATGTGTTTGTATGGCAATGCGGACATCCGCGATCTTGTATATTAAATACACTGAGCTCCAAGTTCCTCACCGACGATACTGGTCTATACCTGGACGATGGGTTGGGAATTTCACATGGCTGTGATGGTCACACTCTTGCTAGATTTAAGAAAAACTCAATGATACCTTCAGTCAATTAAGCCTCAAAATCACTGTTACTACTGATCTGTCAAAATCGATATTTTTAGATGTTACCCTAGATCTAAACTCTCGCTCTTATAAACCGCACCATGAATCAAAGGAAAAAGAACTCTCCTTCATACACAAACAATCCTGTCAACCCGTATAGCGTTTAAAAAGCTGATAGCTAACTATGACAATAACTTAGCTAACAATGTTTGCAAAGATAAGCTATATTGCAACCCTTTCAGCAGAAAATATCAGTCGTAAAAATAAACTTAACTGTAGATCTAGGAAAGCCCCTAAGTGTTAAAACGTCTCCCTAAATGTTAAAACTAATATCGACAAGAAATTTGTGTCTCTTTGAGATAAACATTTCTCAGCAAACCACAAATACAGGAAGAATTTTAGCAGAGGCGCAATTAGAATATATATGCCATATACATTGTTGAAAGATCGCACATTCTTTTTAGGCTTAAGAATACCACTGCATTACAGAATTCCAGATCCCAAGTTTTTCAGCAAATGCAAGCATATGGATAAATTTCTTTTGGCGAAATGGAAACACCACCATCTCCGGATTAAGCAGCGTCCCAAAAACTTTAAACCATCTCTCCATTAAATTATTCTACTACAGTTAGTTTGAGTATGGCTCAAAAGAAACATAACTCTAATTTTCCTTTCTATTCTTTTTTCGTTTTTATTCAGCAGTCCGCTTTTTGCATCAACTGTCTTTTCGTTTTTTTAATCTCGTGATTTTTCTTGCAAAAAGAAAAAGGCGTGTTATAAAACCCTGCCTTGACCGAGTTTCTAAAGCAAAAATACTATAAAGAGCTAGCATCTTTATACTCTTTTACTCTTTTACTTGTTTCAGTCTTTTGACTGTGGCCATGCTGGAGCACCGCCTTTAGTCGAGCAAATCGACCCCAGGACTTATTCTTTGTAAGCTTAGTACTTATTCTATCGGTCTCTTTTGCCGAACCGCTAAGTTACGGGGACATAAACACACCAGCATCGGTTGTAGGCGATGTTGGGGGACACAGACACACAAACACGCGCACGTGCGCGCACACACACACACACATATATATACATATATACGACGAGCTTCTTTCAGTTTCCGTCTACCAAATCCACTCACAAGGCTTTGGTCGACCCGAGGCTATAGTAGAAGACACTTGCCCAAGATGCCACGCAGTGGGATTGAACCCGAAACCATGTGGTCGGTAAGCAAGCTACTTACCACACTGCCACTCCTACGCCTACTGTGTATATCAAACGATATACATGCAATGCAGTTGGTGTTATTAAGTTACGCATGACCTGAATCATATATATATATATATATATATATATATATATATATATATATATATATATATATATATATATATATATATATATATATGCATTGAAAGACAGAAAAGTATGCATCATACGCATGTATGCATTAAATGAGTACGTGCCTGTATGTGAGTATCAAATGCATGTATGCATTTTATGTACACACATACATACACAATAGTTACAATTGCTAAACTAGAACTGAGAGGACAAAAGTTGGTGTGAATGAGAATGGAGTAGTCACCGTTAAGTGATCTGCTCTCGAATGACAAATTCATTTCATAGATCTCCAAGGATTTAGACCCATGATTGAGACGGATTGAGGAATGCTATGAAATCTATGCTTTCCTCAAAATCGTCTAATCTTTGGTAAATAGGATAATTTATAATATACGATTGAATTATACCGCGAACCTCAATCACTTGATATACATCAATCTTTACATGCAATTCTACCATTGACTCCATGTCAACAATTTTTGAGGAAGGACTATAGATAAATGAAAAACTGGTGTTATATGTTTGTTATTTAT
Source organism: Octopus bimaculoides (assembly GCF_046866305.1). NCBI lineage: Eukaryota > Metazoa > Mollusca > Cephalopoda > Octopoda > Octopodidae > Octopus > Octopus bimaculoides. The sequence continues at coordinate 72,907,448 of NC_142935.1, forward strand.
TTTACAAACTCCGACAAGAAAATGTAAATTACCCTGCATTGTATTTCAAATTATCTCTATTGTATTTCAATCAGAATCTATTAACAAAAATATTCCACAATTCTTCACTAACAACTCGTTAAATTTTAAATGTATTCAATATATATCGTATTTTAATATCCTTACATTGAATATTCAATCCGTTCGAAATAACCTTAATTTCATTGTTATTTTATATTAACATTACTGAATAGATTAAGACAGCGAGCTGGTGGAATCATTATCGCGCCGAACAAAATGCTTATCAGCATTTCTCCCGACTTTATGTTCTGAGTATAACTGCATCCGTATCAACTTTGCCTTTCATCCTTTCAGAATCGATAAGATAATTACCAGTTGTTCCCCCGCGGTTGATGTGATCGAAATACCACCACCCCGAAATTGCTGGCCAGGTGCCAAAATTTGAAACCAATATTATTGAACTGATTATGCAGTTAGTGCAGGCCCCAAATTGATGTACCCAGGTTCAAATATAGTTATTTCACACTATAATAGTTATATATCTACATAATTACTTAATTTCACAATGTATTATTCACATATTCGGAAGCATTACTAAAGAATTGATTGTTCTTAATATGCAAACTTCCATCAGATTCAATAAATAAATTCAACACATCTCATATTTATATTTTATGTTGTTAGCTGAAAATATTATACATCGAGAAGTTACCGAAATTTATCCGATGTCTTTGTTTGAGGCAACACGTTCAAGACCTTACAATTATGGATCATCATTCCTATTAAGTGCAAGAAAAGATGACAGCATTCAACCACAAATTCATTCCTATATCAGAATACTGTTTCGTTAAGTGTATATTTCTTTTAAAAACACAAGCAGGCAAGGCAACATCTAAATAAGGTTCATTCAGCTAATAATCAATCATACAGCAATGTCTAAGCACTCACAACCCCGTTACTTTTCTCTCTACCCGCTTCCCGCTTCCCGCCTAACATAAATGCATCTTCTCTAAGCTAGCATATCTATCTATCTATCTATCTATCTATCTATCTATCTATCTATCTATCTATCTATCTATCTATCTATCTATCGATATCTATAACTATATAAGATTCAGTTGAATTAGGTACTTAACTTGAGATACTTCGTTAGGTCGGAATACTAAACACACATCAGTATTATGTAAATATCAAACTTGGTAACGGGAAACATAGGTACCGGACGAATGTTATTCCTGCAGTGTATGTAGACAATTACTACCCTCCGCTTTGTCGACTTGTGAAAATAAAACTTGGGTATTGGTTCCATTTATTCTGTCAACTGAAATAGTAGCAGAATCACTGTAAATGTTTTCCTCCGTAAGTTCTAAGCTGTTAAATCATTTTGAATGTACTTTATTTTGAAGTTCGTGAATTCATCTGACGAAAACAGCTTCTTTATAATGATGTAATGTTTTTATTAATCAATTTAAGGAGTTGTTGGAAACGGCCGTACTGGATTGACACTTGTTACTCATATTTTACACACACACACTCACACACACACACACACTCACAAACACACACTCTAACACACACACACGCACACACACACACACACACACATATATATATATATATATATATATATATATATATATATATATATATATATACATATGTAAA
>NC_142935.1:72914112-72949112 GCF_046866305.1 Octopus bimaculoides
ATTTCTTCAGACACTGTCTATCATAACAGCGGTAGTAGTAGTAGCACTGTTCTAAATGTGGGAGGTATAATCTATTGTGGGCCTCGCCTGAGTCATTGAGAGAGTTACTAGTTCTTGATAGGAGGTGTACATTCTGGTTTTGAAGAAAAATACTAGTCTTTGTGTTGTAATTTTGTCTAAGATTAGGAGATTTTTTAGGTAAATGTGCAGATCAGAAAATATCTTTAGATATACTGGGGCCTCTTTTCGAAGTGATCGTGAAAGGTCTAGATTCGTAATATCTTTGCTTAAGTTGGGTGGTATTCAATATTATTTTTGTGGTGTGGAAGAGGACAAGAATGATATGGGCCTACAAGAATGATATGGGCCTGTTCATACAGCTTGTGCTTACATATATATTCAATGTGTAGTATTTAGGTTGTATGTAAATAATGTTTCAGCATAGAAGTGAAAGGAGGGATGAAAGGTGGTGTCAAATGAGTATGAGTAGGAGTTATGAAGTGGATGGAAGTAGGCCATTAATTTGTAGAAGGCATCTTTCACTGTTTACTTACTACTGTGTGAGTCAAAGAGAAAACCTCAGTTGATTTTGCAATTTGACGAGAAACCCTTGGGAAAGAAACGTGAGGCAGACAGAAAACGCAAGCAGATGTGTTTACCACTCTACCCGCGTAATAAAGCACATTTATCAACCTGTCTAAACTTGGACACAACACTGACCAAATCGCGTTCCTCAACGTTGGTATCAACTTCCAACTACAACCGAAATACCACGTAAACAAGAAAGATAAAATCAAGCAACGATACCATAAACTAAAAAATGAAAGAGGAAAACATCAGCAGCATAGATGATAAACATGAAGACCTACTAAATGAGGAATGCAATAACAGTACAGTCTCACAAAATAACAAATAACTGAATAATTTTTTTTTTAAAGCACCACAGGACTTGAAAGAATACAGCATAAACAAGAGTAAGAGCTACAAAAGTAATATTTTGTAATCATGGATACAGAAGAATATAATATAAAAGTGATTAATTTACCCAGAGACAAAAAGATTAACAAACAATAAGAAAATAACACAAAGCAGCTAAAACGAAAATTAAATTATTTTCAATAATAAATCCAAAAATAGTATCACCACATTTTCCACACATTGAAAGAGAATATATATATATATATATATATATATCACGAGAGAGAGAGCGGTGGGGAAAGATACATACATATATATAGGCCAATATATATATATATATTGGCATATGTGTGTGTGTGTGTGTGTGTGTGTGTGTGTGTGTGTGTGTGTGTGTGTGTGCTTGTATGTATGTATGTATATGCATCAGTGAAAAATACTAAAAACACACTCATACACGCACACCTAATCTAAGAATAACACAAATATACATGCCAACTTCCAGTCGCTGCAACAAACAAACAAATACATAAGATTATCTTAAAATAGACTCCAAAGAAATACTGAATAAAGTCATCAGATGAATTTTTACAGCTCTTAAAAGAAACTAATACAATAGGCACCATTTCAACCTTATATTATGAAAATTTGTTCAAGTTTCTAGAGACAGAGATTATAGAAATCATTTTAATTAACGTATATCAAGAACCATCAATAAAAGCACTCACTGTATCAGCAAACACGGAAAAAAACTAATTATGATATGCACGAATGAAGTGTCTTTTCGCTGCACATAAGGTATCTCATCTAAATAAAGAGGAGTAGCTACGAGTTCCCCTAAGATCTACGTTTGCATCATTTTGCAACAATAGAGACCAATAATTCCAAAAGATAAACCTATATATGCACGAGATGCATAGATGATGTAATAGTTGTAATGAATACACTTAATGAAATTGAGAGCCTAAAGGAAGACTTGGGACACTACTATGGACTAAAATTTAGCTTATAAGCATAAACATAGAGAACAAAATGAACAGAAGCATTACTCAAGTATATACGAAAGATTTAAACAAAAGTGTGTACCTACACAGAGACACAAATTGCATCACACTCAACCGTAAACTTAAAGATAATAAACTACAAAAACACTTATCGATAGAATTCTTCTTATCAGTAACATACTACAAAAATGCGTGGTCAGGAACAAAGTCCAGTAGACAACCTTAATCTATAAATTTGATTGTAAATCTAAAAGTTACAAACCTCAGGATACCGTTACACCGGACAGACCAATACAAGTCTCTCACGTAGACTTGCAATACAGACGCAATATGGTGCAATTGCACATTAAACCACGCAACACAAGACGAAACTAAATATAAAAATAATAGTAGAAAATAGTTACCTTCTTGTTAAATTCCATACAAGAAGAAAAGATTAATTATAGAAAGTACACATATATCGTAATGCAATGTCTAAATTAACATGTAGACATACACATCAAAGAATGTACATGTGGCTGCTGAGAGAAAAAAATCTCTTAACAATTAAAATTTGACCAACAGGTCAATGAACTTTTGGCGGGAAAATCTATACCAATTTCAATCAGTATATAACAATAGACACAAATGCCATATCTATGCACTTCAATTCTTGACAATGAGACACATAAAGAATAAAAACATCGGATATGGATTTAAGAACTTCACACTTCCAAAGTAACAGTAAAAAGCTAATTAGCATATATGGAAAATTCAAAATAAAAATAGATATCTTGAAAAGTGTCTGTATATAAAAGAAAAGCCTGTTCGACATATGTGCGAATATATGTGTGTATGTGCATGTAAGTGTGTGTAGACATATATATATATATGTGTCTGTATATATATATATATATATATATATATATATATATATATATATATATATACACACGAATGTACATATATATATGTATACAACTATATCTATCTATCTATCTATCTATCTATCTATCTATCTATCTATCTATCTATATAGAGATAACGAGTAGGGTGGCCACTCTCTGCCGGCAATGGTCCGAGAGGAAGCTGTCCCTAAAAGGTCGGGCGGAGGTGGCGAACGCGTACATCGCGTCCGTCATCGAATACCGCCTGACCGTCGTGCCTTGTCCCGATCGCGCCATCACCGAAATGGAGCGCATCCTCTTCCGCTTTTTGTGGAAAGGAAGTGTTCCGATGGTGAGGCGATCCGTTTGTTGCCAACACCCGCTGAAAGGAGGGCTGGGCATGCCGTGGTTGATGATGCGCAGACACGCGCTGAGACTGCGACATCTCCGGCTCTACGTAGACGACGGTGAGCAGGTGTGGTCGCCGTTTGTGCGACGCGCTTTCCCGCAGCTCGTCTCCATGACCGAGCTGCAGTCGTGGATCAAAAAGAGGCCGAGGAATGGCGAATGACACCGTGAGTGTCGCGTTGCTCTGCAACAACTTTGCCGTCCCGGGTCGACCTTGAGCGGCTGCATCACAACGAAGTCATTCTATAGGGGATTAGTGGAGGGCAGGTACGACGACGATCTCGGGGCGAACCTGGGCGTCGACGAGGAATACCTGACCCGCCTGTTCAGGACGACTTTCGGGCCGGGACCTATGGACAACTTCCAGAGATCCCTGGCCTGGCAGTGTTACCGAGAGGCGCTACCCGTTCGGGATAAGCTCTATAGACACGGCTCGCGAAATGCGGGGCCGACCTGCCCGAGATGCGGTCAGAGCGATGAAACCGTTCTGCACGCACTCGTGCAGTGTCCAACCATTTCGGAGCTGTGGGCTTATGTCGAACGACTGCTGTCGCGTGTGGGACGAGTCGGTTTATCAACCGAGTCTATCGTCAATATCGTCACGCCTCCTTCCTTTAAACGGGAAGGAAGAGCTGTATTTATCGTACTTGTGGCTATGGCGAAAGAAAGCATCTGGTGGACGCGTCTGAAAGGATTAGAGACAAATACTTTCCTCTCTGGTCAATCTCTCATCAACTTGTTCAAGTATCACTTGAAAAGGAAGGTGAGAGTAGAGAGGCAAGTGTTGTCTAGCAAATGTTTCGAAAAAAGATGGATACATGTAGCAAGAATGGCACGTATAAATGACGAAGCCACCTTGACCATGATTCTATAAAACGTTTTAAAATTTTGTAAACAGAGAGTTACTTACGTTTCTTGCTTAAATAAAAGAAATTTTATTTAACAAACTGTGACACTAAAGACCGAGGTTACCGTGGTCTTTTCGTAGGTTTTTCTTTCCACGGATAACCTCCCCATTTATTGGGAATTTTTTGTATTATTTCGTATTTTTTGTAAATACCCCAAACGTTTTGCGGTGTTTTTTTTTCATCGTTGTCCCCACTTCTGTTTTTTTTTTCTGCTTTGTTTTCGACCCCCTCGAAAAGAAAAACTCTACATTTGTATTTTGTCCACTCTGTGTTGAGCCCTGTGTGGCTAATAAAGAAACCTATCTATCTATCTATCTATCTATCTATATCTATATATATATATATATATATATATATATATATATATATATATATATATATATATATATATATAGATAGATAGATAGATATAGATAGATAGATAGATAGATAGATATATATACTCTTTTACTCTTTTTACTCTTTTACTTGTTTCAGTCATTTGACTGCGGCCATGCTGGAGCACCGCCTTTAGTAGAGCAAATCGGCCCCAGGACTTATTCTTTGGATGCCTAGTACTTATTCTATCGGTCTTTTTTGCCGAACCGCTAAGTTACGGGGACCTAAACACACCACCATCGGTTGTCAAGCGATGTTGGAGGGGCAAACACAGACACACAAACATATACACACATATACATATACATATATATACATATATACGACAGCCTTCTTTCAGTTTCCGTCTACCATATATATATATATATATATATATAGTTTAAAGATCCAATAGAGATAGAATCAACAAAAAAGTATTCCATCCAGTCAGAGATAATTATCGATTTAAATACACAACCAAAAGAGCTACTAATAGTTTCATTCTATTATCATACTTGAACAGACATATTTACAAAATATGCTATGTATCTTAAAGCAATATTACATCTTCTAGAAGCATGCTAAGGTATACTTTATTTGTTGGTATAGCTACATTTTTAGGGAGTAATCCATAGGGTATAAATAATTAATAGTCTGTATAAATTTTGGTAGAATCATGAGTCATTCAATTTTACGTGGCTATACGCCAAACAAAGTAGAAACTACGTGCATATACCTCCAAATACATGGATTTCTACTGAAAGTTCTGTTTCCACATTGTTTGGCGTATAGCCACGTAAAAGTGAGTAACTCTAAGGATTCTTAAAAAATTAATACACACTAAAATGAATATATATGCCATGAATTACTCGTTAAAGTGTGTCTATACCAACAAATATACTATACTTCACGATGCTTCTAGAGAAAGTAAGATTGCTTTAAGATACATTAATCATAATAATACATTTACCATAACTATAATAATACTTTTATCATAACTTTTAACTTTTTTGATAAAAATAAATGAGTAGGCGTTTTCTTTTTTGCATAACTCTATACCTAATTTTGCAGCACCCAGCATAAGTGACATACATACATAAATATAGATATACATATGCATACGTACATACATACATACATGCATACATACATACATATATATATATATATATATATATATATATATATGTATATATATATATATATATATATATATATATATATATATATATATATATATATACAAACAGACCTAACCGAAAATATAAAAGCCATGATGTCCTTTGGTATAACCGAATTTGGAACTCCAACATCTCATCTAAGATCGCGAAACAATTTTTCACCCACCTGATCGCTGCTTCCCTAAAATTGGAATTTACAACAAACTGTTCAACCGTCACACTATAAAACTATCCTATGCAAATTCATCAAACTTAGAACAAAAATTCAAATAACAGGACATAACAACAGGTGTCTTTCGCCTAAGGACGAATTAAATTAAGCTGGCGTGTATGGAAATAAAGCCTACCTGCAGGGATAAAAGTTTTCACAGGCTCAGGTAGGAATATAGATGTTGCACGGACGAGGGCCGAACCAAGAAAGAAAGAACAGGCTTGGTGGAACACCGGTCAGGTCGAGAGAGAAGAGAGAGAGATAGATGCAGAGGGACACAGGAATTAAAGAGGGGCGAGAAAAAAATGACAGGGACACAGTGAAGTGAAAAGAGGAGCGAAAGTGAGCAAGAAGTGAAGGCAGGGAAATGTGAGAAAGGGGGAACGAACGAACGAAGACTGGAATGAACGAATAAGCGCTAAAGGGCTGATACAAAGAAAGACTAGAGTCGTCTAAACGCACCACCTTAATTTAATTCGTCATGTTGTTATGTCCTGTTATTTGTATTTGTGTAACATTCTCCGTTTTTTTTTTCGTCCTTGTTTTCGTATACATTCGCTGCTTTCTTCCAAGGAAGCTAATGCTCTTAGTTTAGTTTTTCCTTGAGGCTGGCCATATTGGTTCAATCTCGAGTATAACCAGCCGAAATTGCAAAGATAATCTGGAACTCGACTGAGGAAAGAAAACTCCGAATGACCCGTCCTTGTTTCCTTTGTACCGTCTAACTGGGTGTTTTGCGTTCTTGTCCCATTTTGTATTTGTTTAATACACACACACACACACACACACACACACACACACACATATATATATATATATATATATATATAAATGAATATATATATATAAATGAATATATATATAAATGAATATATATATATATATATATATATATATATATATATATATATATATATATATATATATATATATATATATATATATATATATATATATATATATATATATATATATATATATATATATATATATATATATATATGTATATATATATATATACGTGTGTGTGTGCATATGCACATAATCGTGTCTATATACATAAAACTTATATACGTGTAGAATTTATTGTTACAAATTGGATGTCTCTATTGACTCCTTCAAAGTGAAATGAAGTAGCATAGTTCGATAATCTCTAATCAATTATGCCACTTAGACAGTTTGCACACTTCAGCTCAAATAATCTGGTGATTAATAAAGCTTGCAAACGAAACATTGACGTTAAGATTAATACTGGAATTGTTCACAATTTTCTTATTCTTGCTGTGTCTTCTTACATTTAAATATGCTTGTTGGCTGAGTCATTAGCACGCCGGGAAAAATGCTGAGCAGCATTGCGTCTGTCTTTATGTTCTGGTTTGAAATTCCCTCAAGGTCGACTTTGCTTTTTCTCATTTCAGGATCGTTAAAATAAATGCCAGTTGCGCACAGGAGTCGATGTAATCAATTTACAGTCTTCCAAAATTACTAGCACTCTGCCCAAAATTTCAAAGCATTATTATTATTATTATTATTATTATGGTGATTCCGCCGAGGTCGACATTGCCTTTCATCCTTTCGGTATCAATAAGTTGAGTACCAGTGAAAGACTGGGATTTGTGTATTCGACTCATTCCCTCCTCCAAAATGGCTGCCCTTGTGGCAAAATTTGAAACTATTATTATTATGACAATTAAGGCAGTGAGCTGGCAGAATCGTTAGCACGCCGGGCAAAATGCTTTGTGACATTTCGTCCGTCTTTACGCTGGGGTCGACTTTACCTTTCATCCATTCGGGGTCGATAAATTAAGTAATAGTGAAACACTCGGATCGATGTAATCGACTAGTTCCCTCCGCCAAAATTTCAGGTCTTGTGCCTATAGTAGAAAGGATTATTTCTATGATGATTAAAACTGGGAGAATCGTTAGAACGCTGGGCAAAATACAAATCCCGCCGCGGTCGATTTGCCTTTCATCATTTTGGTGTTGATAAAATAAATATTAGTTAAGTACTGAGGTCAATGTAATCGACTTATCCCCGCCCCCGAATTTGCTGGCGTTGTGCCAAAATAGGAAATCAATATTTTAACCATAGTTATAAGGCGGCAAACTGGCAGAGTTGTCGGCAAGCCGGGCAAAATGCTTCACGGCATTTCCTCTGTCTTTATGCTCTGACTTCAAATTCCGCTGTGATCGATTTTACCTTTCATCCTTTCAAGTTCGATAAAATAAGTACTAGTTGAGCATCGGAGTCGATGTGATCGACTTGCCCTTCATTCGAAATTGCTAGTCTTGTGCCAAATTTTGATACCAATATTTTAGCCATAATAGGAAGCAATTATATCTACTTAAAGTTAGATTAGCAAATGTTTACTAAACAATGTAAGACCCTTGATGTTGGTGACTCATTAGACCAGGTATAACTAACTCTTTCCTTCTTCCTTTCTTTCCATACCTCACTCTGAAACTACTCTGAGGGTCTTTCAAACAAATTTGGATAATATAGTCTGATAAACCTTAATTGAAAATTTTGTATGGTCATGCATTGAATGTCTTTCATCAATGCTTTTCTCGATGAGAGTAACCTGCAGCTAAGCAACATTAACAACAATGGCATCAAAAAACACATTATCGCTTTTACAAGCCAAGAAATGTTGATTTCATTCGAGATCCTGCCACAGTGTTTATAAAAAAAGGTATGCGTGTGTGGAAGTGTGGTTAGGTCATGACTTGATAATGATTTTCATTGAAATCTAAATTTAACAGGCTTTTGTTTCATAATCTAAAGAAAATCAATGCCAGTCTTCTTATGGACATCTCCATTATCTGATGACATAACGGGCAGTTCTTGATCTTTTTAAGTATAAACAAATACTGGTGGCGAACATCAAACAATGCTTTCATTGCTCTGTGAAAAGCAGATATCACATACCCAATAAAAGCAAAATATCGTTATGGTTATGAAACAAATGATATTCATCATTATTCAATATAACTATGAGTGAACATTTGTGGAAAGATTTGGTTGTTGTAAAAGGCTGTGTTACAGTAGTGGGTCAGCTACTTTGGATTAATTATTACTAAAAATAGAAGTCCGACGATTAGGTTATTTCCATACACCTTTTGACTTTAACGTGATTTAATTTGCCTCTGGCTATGTACTACAAAATCTGACCAGGTTTTATCATAATACTGCACAAACAGAATTGTTTTATACTGAGTTTGTGAACTTTTCTGGGTGTGCAGCACTCATCAAGAACACTCATATCTACACTTGCTTATTAAAGCAATGTATAAAAGTCATAAGTAATATAATAGAGAGGAAGTAGAATTTAACGAATGTTTACTCTAAGAAAGAAATAACAAAAGACATAAAGAAATTATATTCATGATAATCTTGTAAAGGGGGGGAATGTTTCTTATATCACACAATTTTAAGTATAGAAACGATGTGAATGAAAATGAACTGCATAACATTTCTTTCTTGAAATGAGAATCATTGAAAATAATTAAGCAGGAAACGTATTAATGCTGCTTATAATTAACATGGTTTTTTGGCACAGTATTAAAAATGTAAAAATTCCTAAGAACCGGGAGGCACATTTAGAATTCGCTATCGTAAATATACAACATCTAGATGGTGAAGATATGCAAAATTTATGCGTAGAAGAATAAATTCTATTTTGGTTTCAGCTTTCGATTAAAACGATATTCTGTTCACTCAACATAACAAACACTCAAACAAAACACACGTATATATTACTCAATGACACCCAACGCAAGCTTATGTATGCATTTATTTATGTGAGTATATGCATATACCCCCCCCCCCACACATACATACATACATATATGCATACGCGTATGCATACATAAATTTACATACATACATGTTTGCATATCTCTCTCTCTCTCTCTCTCTCTCTCTCTCTCTCTCTCCCTATATATATACATTCATACATACATACATACATACATACATACATACATGCATACATACATGCATGCATACGTACATATATGCATACATGCATACATACATGAATACCTGCATTCATACATGCACCCATACATACATGCTGACGCTTATACACATAAAAACATGTATTTAAGAATGTTTTTCTCCCCATGCTTTATGAATTTATCTTATTTTCTGATGTGATTTCTTCAGGTTTATTAATACTGTAAAACCATAACTTCTTTTCGGGAATTAATGCCTTGTCTACGATCCCAAGTAAAAATAGCTAACCACCATTAATAGCATTTGTTTCAGTTGAACAATATCTATAGAATAGCTCTTTGGTAAATGTAAAAATTGGAATATCGGATAATCTAAAGTGATAGTTGCGCAAATGTTCCAAATAAAGAAACAAAAATATAACTAAGAACATATTTTCGATATTACATTACACACTCATACACATATACGCATGCACTCATAAGCAGACAAACGTACACACAGCAGACATGCGTGTGCATACTAAGAAGCGTGCGCACAGTACACGTCTCCCGAAAAGTGAGGTTTGTCGAGCTAAATAAATAAAACATCGTTATTTCCTATAAAATCAGACGTGAATCATGGCACATATGGCCGAGTGTAGTAGAAAAATATTTTACAATAGCCTATACATAATTTTGGCCTTGTTATTAAGTTATTTTATAGGGTTAGGATTCTGTTATATTGCTTTATGTATGTAGAGTAGTCTTCAAATAACAATCTTGCAAGAGTATATTTTCAAACAAGCCTGGGTGGCTGTAAAGCAAAATTGATATCAATAAGAATGGAAGTAAGTTCGTAGAATACAGTAACTAAATGGTGCCACTTTTCAATTAGTATGGCACTCTATCGATTCGATAATCTATGGCCTGATATCGATTTCTAAAATAGACATATTTCTAAAATCACACATTTTGCAAGAGAATTTAATTGGTAAATATTTTAAATTTGGATGGAAGATAGGTAACGTATACGTCATTGCCAAACTGAAGGATGAAATGTATAGAAGAATTTATCGATCTCAGTAATTTATTCGTACTTTATTTTATCGATCTCATGAGTATGATGCCTAATTTAACCTTGGAAGATTGGAGTTGAAAACCTAAAGTACTGCTGACGGAGTAATCTTCTCCGATGCTTTATCAAATCTACCAATTTAATAATAATAATAATAATAATAATAATAATAATAATAATAATAATAATAATAATAATAATAATAATAATAATAATAATAATAATGATAATAATAAAAGAAATGGAAAAACTTTCAAAATACAAAGACTTGGAAATAGAGATAACTCGAATGTGGAATCTAAAAACAGAAACAATTCCTATCATAGTGCCTTAGGTATAATAAAAAAATATTCAGACAAATACATAACAAAAACACCAGGATTTACAAATATATATAACATACAGAAAATTGCACTACTGGGCACTGCACACATCCTACGCAAAACACTTTCAATACAGTAACCATAGGAGCATCACAGCAAACCACAGCACGTACCCAAGGCACACATAGCTGCGCTTGATAGTGAAGTGAAAGCACGTTATAAAAATAAAACTACTGAACAATAATAATAATAATAATAATAATAATAATAATCCTTTCTGCTGGATGCACAAGGCCTGAAATGTGTGGGGTGGGAACTAGTCGATTATTTGGACCCAGTGTTTCACTGGTACTTAATTTTATCGACCCGGAAAGGATGAAATGCAAAGTCAACCTCGGCAGAATTTGAACTCAAAACGTAAAGACAGACGAAATGCCGCTAAGCATTTTGCCCTGCACTCTAACGATTCACCAGCTCGCCGCCTTAATTGTCAATTAATATTATGATGTTATTCGAAGACAGCGAGCTGGTAGGATTGTTAACATGCCGGGAAAGATGCTGAGCGGTATTTCGTCTTTACGCTCTGAGTTCAAATTCTGCCGAGGTGGACTTTGTCTTTCGTCCTTTCAGGGTCGAGATCACAGGGGTCGATGTGATTATCTTAATCCCTCCTCTCCAATTGCTGGTTTTAGGCCAAATTTTGTTATGAATATTATGATATCCCTCTACCTTTCCTCCTTTCATGGTCATTGAAATAAGTACCAGTCAAGCACAGAGGTCGTTGTAAGTCACTGGCCACCATTACCTTAAATTTTAGGCTTTATGCTTAGAATAAAAAGGGCTAATAAAATGTTGTTGATGGTGTTGACAACGATAATGACTGTAATTTATATTTGTAAATATATATATATATATATATATATATATATATATATATACGCATATGTATGTATGTATGTGTGTGTGTATGTATGCGTATATGTGTGTGTGTCTGTGCCAGTATACATAGGTTTATTTGTTGGTATCTATGCGTATAGTGTACATATATGTATGCATATATATGTGTGTGTGTGTGTGTGTGTGTGTGTGTGTGTGTGTTTGTGTGTGTGTTTGTGTGTGTGTGTACATTTATAGATGTTTTTGCGCATGAATGTAGGTATTTAGTTTTTGTACGCCTCTGTGTATTGTATTTCTATGAAGATATAGATATATATGCATCTGTCAACATTGCCTTATTCTCTTACCCTCTTTCTCCATCTACACACACTGACACACACACAATGTTATTTGTAACACGTCTGTAACACCATGTGTAACACGTCTCCCCAGTTTTCTCCCCTCTCCAGTATCATTCCCTTTTCGACCTGGTATTTGTAAATTATGAATCTGACTAAAATCCTTATGGAAAAAGAAAATCATTATTGACCCTCTTAAGAGCCTCTCCCTATCTTGCTGACATCTGTCATTTTCCAATTTCTCCAGTCCTTACCACTCTTTGTATTGGAAAAACTTCCTTGCTGCTGCTGATCCACTCTGTTTTCGACAGACGCGTCAGAAAACAACTCAATCTGACACATTTCTCTATATTTTGTAAATATATCTTCTTTATTTCCACGTAAAAGTAAAACTAGTTTAGATGAATTTTATTTTATTTTGTGTTCTTGACTTAGCGTGTGTTCGTAAGTATGAAAATGTTATTTTGATTTTGTAATATATCTCTAGTACAAGTAAGATGCCGACAAGATCTTATTATTTCCAAAAGAATGATATCTGAGTATTTTTGCTGTGTCATCTTCAGTTGACAAATCCAGACCACAGACTATGCATGAAGTGCGAGTACTGTTTTCTGAATATGAATTTGTTTTGTTGCATGTCACTATGTGTATATCAATATGAAATTACCTGTTTGCATCAGGCAGACAAATTATTTTGCTGTAAACTAGTGTACACCAACTACGAGGAGCTAACACCATAACCTATAGACATATATAACTAGAACAAACGGATTAACTAGATTAGGAAATTTACTATAAATAGATATAGGCATATGTCTGGGTGATTTAAGATATGAATTCAAATGAAAACATCTTATGTAACATTACTGAATAACTTAGCCACTGTTGCATAGATTTCATGGAAATTCAGCTTAGCTTTTCCAAGAAGATTAGAAAACGGTGTGTAGTTTCACAAATGTATATATGCTTATGTAAACAGATCCCGGGGTATGTCACGTTAGATAAATATACTGCCCCCCCCCCACAGTAACATTAATTCAATGGGGAAGAATGTTGATTTCAAAAAATGTAGGTTATTGAATCTAATTAATCCAACAAGTATGAACACGATGAAGAACTGCTATATATGTGTGTTTGCGTGTATGCGTGCACATACATACACATAAATGCAGGCACACACACACACACATGCATACACGCATACATGCAAGCACACACACGTGCATGCACACAAGCAAGCACACACAAACACACACACACAACATACGCAGCACGCACACAAACACTAGAGGAATATCCTAGCGATCCATGGAAATTCATGGAATAACAATGAGTATGCAGTCATGTGAAGATTTAAGTACGCATTACAAACTATATGAGTGAGGAATTGACATCACTCAATATTGTCACTGAAGAAGAAATTCCAACGAAATGGCCCAATTCACTTAATTGTTCATTCCAAAGACTCCAAAAAGAAAAATGGGTGTTTTGCTATGTGCTGGTATGATGAAGAAAAAATCAGTTTCCAAATCTTGATGTTTTGTCCAGAAGCTGAACATATGAAGAGACAAGATTCTCAGGTCCAGTTCAACGATTTTTCACTGTTTGCCTTTGCAATTTCTTGGTGTTTATGGCGAAATTGAGTCTGATAGGAATTTTAAGGAAACTTCCGAAATTCAAATTGCAGACTAAGTTGCCTTCAAAGTTTTTCTGGATATGAATCAACGACCATCAGTACATTTGACTAATATGATTCTAAATTCTCTCACATGAAACATAATATATTTGATAGTCAATCTTGTGTAGTTGAAGAGTTTTGGAGATCCCGGGTTACAAAGTAGCGTATTCGATGCACCAAGCGTAAGCATGAGACTGGGTAGAGATTGTTACAGGTTCAAGGCTATTCAGAAATTCGATTGAATACTTAATAACTTTGCCATGCGAAGTGATTATGTCTATTGATCTATGTCATCATTTGTCACAGATTAAAATGCCTATATGCTTTCTAATGATTTTTGTCACAGTGACATTTTTAGTGATCATATTGCTCCTTCCTCGGGCTAGTTTGCAGCACATCATCAGAGCTTTTTCTAACATTCACATCATGCAATCAGTTCCTGTTCTATTTCAATGACGTTACTGAATAGCAAGTAAATTTGATCGCCAGGAACTCTTTTAAGAAAACCATTTCCTACTTTGAATATCTGGGTGGCGAACTCACTGGTATTATTTCTAGTTAAGTGTACTCTCATATTGAGCGGTAAGGCTCAGTCATGGAAAGCAAAGCCAAGTTAAGGCATTTTTAGGCATGCATATTCCAGAGCAGCTCTAATTTATCAGACAATTTCAGGCAGAGCAACTCCTACTATACATGCCTTTTCTCTCTGAAATGACGCAGATATATACCTCTTTCTATTTATAGTAAATGTCTTAATCCAGTTAATCCGTTTGTTCTAGTTATACATTATTGTTTTATGTCTGCAGATTATGGAGTTAGCTCTTCGCAGTTATGTACAATAGTTTACAGCAAAATAATTTCTCTGCCTGATACAAGCAGGGAAATTCATATTGATATACACACAGTGACATGCAACAAAACAAATTCCTATTTAGAAAATAGTACTCGCACTTCATGCATTGTTTGTGGTCTGGATTTGTCAACCAAAGATGACACAGCAAAAATTTTCAGATATCATTCCTCTGGAAATAATAAGACGCTGTCGGCATCTTGTACAAGAGCTGTATTACAAAATAAAAATAACATTTCCATGTTTATGAACACACGCGAAGTCGAAAACAGAATAAAATATAATTCTTCTAAACTGGTTTTACTTTTACATGGAAACTTAGGAGATATATTTATAAAATATAGAGAAATATGTCAGATTGAGTTGTTTTCCGACGCGTCTGTCGAAATCAAATCGGAATGGATCTGCAGTTGGAGGAATTATTTCCAATATGGCACTTGTAAAGATTGAAGGATTTTGAATACGACAGATGTCAGCAAGATAGGAAGAAGCGTTTATGAAAGCCAATAAAGGTTTTTTTTCAGAAAGATTTTTATCAGACTGAAAATTTACAATTACCAGGTCGAATGGGTTGGGGAGATGAGAGACGATCGGGGAAATGTGTTACAGATAATATCATATATTTTCCTAACCAACCATTCGACTGTTTGTGTCTCATGGTTTCTTCAATCCAAACGATCCTATTTACATATCTTCCGGATTTTGCTATTACGTGTATTTTCTTGGTGTTGCACATGGTTTGTTCTTTTGTAAGGTCTGGTGGTAATTTAAGTATAAAGAGTGCAATTTTTTTTATCATCCAAAAGAATTGCTGCAATGCTATTTGATGACACACCAAAGACAATATTGCTGCTTTTGCCAAAATTTTGCAAGCAGGAGATTCGGAATATTTTGGATGTTTTCATGAGAAGCACTGATGAAGAAGATACTTTTTTTGCCATTTTGTATGATTTTAATGATGGAGTGAGGAGCATTGTACTGGTCATCTATCAATCGAGGTAAATTTTCGCTTTCAAACTGATATAAAGCATCAAAATCCAATTTTTGCTCCCCAAAAGTCTGCATGTGCTGTTTCTATTTCGTCAATGGATTCTTACATCCTACAGTTAATGTACTGTTCAGGATTTAAACATGACGGAACCGGTCAGGGAGAACTTCAGTCTGGATGCAGGGTTAAAAGTGTAGGTACACGTTATCATTCTAACTTGGTTCGAATAATATTCTAACATATTGCTTTTGTACTCCTACAAGAGTAGATGTTTGTCAATTTCAGATGCAGCGAGTATAATAGAAATATTCTTTTTTTAACTTGAAATGTGATTAACTGCTTCTGCTTCTAAAGCTTTTTCAAAGACCCAGGATTCTTGGTATGTTGTTCACGTCTTGCCTGAAAACTACCTGAGACCTTAAAAGGATAGCAAAGCGGCGAAGAAGCTGCAAATGATAAACCTTACTTGTTGCGTTTGACGGTATCATGTACACCGACGTTTTTTGCTCATACACCAAATAATTATGCTTATTTCGATTCCATGTTTTTCAATAAAATCCAGTTAGAGTAGGTTAGACTCTCGTTCTGGCAGTCAAGTTTGAAAACAAAAGTGAGCTTTGAATCGGGTGACACTTGACAATTTATTTACGTGCATTTTCTGTCATTTCTCCAGCTGAACGCACTGATGGATATCAGTGGATGTCAAATCAAAATATTCTTCATAGTTGGAGATGTACCGATCTGTCAAATATCGTGTGACTTCATGTCGCCCAACTGCTCGCTCCCTTCTATTAGCAAAAGTAACCATGTTGTTTCCCTTACAATTTGCAACTGAAAGTATTGCTTTCACAAAAAGGCAGTACTCAACATTCATGTAAGATTTTCGAACCTTGCACATTAGTTCGATGGGTGGACTTTTATGCATGGGGAAGCTGAATTGGTTGCTCCACATGGAATAGTTGAGGATTTATTGAATCGTCATAATTCTAAAGCAACTAAGCTGAGATGATTTTTGTCAGTGTCATCTGGCGCTATTTTATCTTTTCAGTAGATCAATATATCAGACTGAGGAAGACTTATCTTCTAAAATTCAATAATGATCATGCACACACTGAGTTCATTGACGGTTGTCCCATATTTTAGAAGGAAGAAGAACTGCGCATGGCTTTCTTGGAATACCCAAACAATAAGATGCTGTTGATGCTTTAGTTCCTGTTACCGAAAATGTTCATCGGAAATTTCTGTTCATTTCGGATTACATAATGATGTAATGACGAGATCCAGCCGGCCAAATTTTCTTACATTTGCCAATGTATAATGTATCTTCTATCGTTTATTTATTTATTTATTTTTTCAGATATTGGACTGTGGCCGTGTGATGCACTGCCTTGAAGGGTTTAGACGAATAGAACGACCCCAGCATTTGATTTCTAAGCTTGGTATTTATTCTGCCATCATCTTATGCCGAACCCCTAAATTTTGAGGCACGTAAACAAGCCAAAACTTGTTATCACGCAATGATGAGAGATAGTCACATACACAAAGACATGCACACACATAAATACTCACACACATACATATGCGATGGGCTTCTTTCAATTTCTGTTTGCCGAATCCCTTCAAATGACTTTGGTCGTATCGGGACTATATCAGAAAACACTTGCCCAAGGTACGACGAAGCAGGTCTGAACCCAGAACCATGTGGTTATGGAGCAAACTACTTACCACGCAATCACATTTCTGCGACTGCATCTTGATAGTAGCATGACTGGTTGACTGGTTCCTTCTTTTTACCGCAAGACTTGATGGAATTGATTCAACACCATGAATTCTTAGCAGCTGATTGCTTAATAGGTTCTTTGTCCTGATCCTGAGTCGAGATACCACAGTATCTAAAAGTGTCTTGATTCTTGCACACACGCACGCACGCACGTGCACACACACACACACACACACACACACACACACACACACACACACACACACACACACACAAATTAATTAACAGATTTAAAATTATTGAACTTTGCCTTTTTGTTTGCAATGTCGGATTACATCAAAATTTTCTGCAATGTTCTTCTGCAGACAAATTACGAAACCCACATTCATTTTGGATATAAATATTATAAAGCTTTCACTATCGACATGCCAGCATTCGCAATGCCTGTGTGTTGACAATAAGAAAATGAAAACGCAACGAAAACCTGAAGAAGATTTGGGGATAAATATTAAAGATTTAATCAGAGAAAATTAAAACATTACGGAAACCTACAAAACTTCATTCAGTATAAAATAATTTAACGGGGGAAAATAAAAATGTTATACAACTTTTAGATATGAAAAATGTAATGTTAAGTTCAGAAATGAGAATAGAAAAAACTGCGATGAAACAGTGCGATGCTCTTAAACAGTTTGTGTATGAGAACACAATTCTCGGTCCACGCGGCCACATGAAGATAGGTGATCTTCGAAGAGTTGCTGAAATTGATGAACCAATGATAGCTCTCTTACTTGACTATACTTTTGTTTTGAGCAAATTGGTTCATCAATTTCAGCAACTCTTCGAAGATCATCTATCTTGTTAGGACGTAGGTTCTTCGCAATTATCTTCTGCACGCAGTTGTTTATAATCAGCTCCACCCCAAAACAGAAAAATAGTCAGTTCCTTTTCCCAGGAATACATTGAAGGGAGACATGTAACTCTGAAAGAACTGGTTAGGCAGGAAACAGACAAGTGCCACTTACGACATGTTGGAATAAGAGGCTACCCATTAGTTAAATGAGCATAAATTTCAAATTTCTTCCTATTATGTGATATAAAATGAATGCGAGTATCGTAATCAGCACGCTAAATTACATCAGTAAACAGTAAGACAAATCAGACACTACGACCAAAGTGCCAGAATATTGGGTTGACATGGAAATTCACTACGGGTTAATTAATATGTGAAAAAGTAGAACTTTTATAGAGGTGAAATATACAAGATTCTCCTATCAGAATAAAACTCCTCTACGAACATATGTCAAGAAGATATTAGCAACTAACTGGAGGATTTTTTGTCGTTTTAAATGCTCTTTAGTTTCATTTTTTTCTTCATTCTGTATATTTACCAATAACTGTATGTAGACAGATGCATATATGGACTTTGGAATACTTCTAAAACGAATGTTTTTATTAGC
Source organism: Octopus bimaculoides (assembly GCF_046866305.1). NCBI lineage: Eukaryota > Metazoa > Mollusca > Cephalopoda > Octopoda > Octopodidae > Octopus > Octopus bimaculoides. The sequence continues at coordinate 72,933,228 of NC_142935.1, forward strand.
TTAAAGATCAATTATGTATTAACGTAGTGACGCAGCACGTATAAATCTATACGCTCAAGCATTTAACTTACGAAAGACAAAACAAAAATAAAAACAAAATTCTACTCACTGATATTATCATACAGACTTTATTGAAATATTGTTGTGTTCGCCTCTGATCTTTATATTAAGAAGTATCAGTTAACTGACAGACCAAATTTGATGTAGAAGTAATAGCTCCTTTAAATATACTTAATTATATGCAACCACACAAAAAGCATGCACAGACATTAACATAGCTATGACACTTAACATCTTCACACAGTGCAAAGAAAGATCATCTAAATGGTCGCATACGCTGTATTTTTATTTCTAAACAGTTTTCGAATTCGATATTTTGAAAATTGGATATTCTGTTTACACAGAAAAAGTAATTTTCCATCCCTCTCTTTAACTAACAGCCCATTTAACATTTTAACGTTTCTACCGGTTATATGAAGCGGTTAAAAACTACCTGTGTTGACGTTAACACGTATTTTGCTCATAGTGATTGCTATTCGAACTCTTTAAGCTGCGAATGGTAAAGAGGGGACCATAACAATTTGAATAAACTACCTGTGTAAAACCCTCGCTCTCTTCTCCTTTCGATGTGTATGTAACTATATATCTCTATCCCTTACATAACCTTCATGATCGCTTACTCTAATTCTCTTACCTCTATGTACCTCTTACTTCATGTGTGCCTCTCATTCCCTATTACAGTTTCTCTCTCATTTTTTCCTGTCGTGTTCTGTTACATAGTCTGTGAGTGTATGTATATATACATATATATGATGGACCCTAATGAGGCTGCACCGACAATATTGCAAGGCTGCACATGAAAATGTTATACAGCTTCTAGATATCAAGTGAGTAGTCGCTACAGCGAAAGCACTTGTAGGTCATTATGATATGCTGTATATAACTATAAAATAAACTTTGAGCATAAAAATATCCATACTCTTTATTATCATTCATATCAATATATACTTCAGATAATTTTTACTGTCCATCGAAGAGTACACGGAATTACCCATCCGAAGCATCCACGGAGTTACTAACAGCTTATCGTAGTCACTGAGTTTAGATGATCGTTGTTGTTTATCCGTTAAGCGGAACTTAAGTGAGAGTTAATACGGTATCTACTCGAATGATATATACCACCAAAGTCATTATCTATCTATCTATCTATCTATGGGTGTATATGTCAGCTATGTATATCATCAGGTGCGAGTGTAGTGTATGTGCCTGAGCTCGAATATGCGTGTATTAAAGCTTGTTGTATGCGTGTGTGTGCGTACGTGTCTAACATGCATGTATGAGTGTGTGTGAATATGGATGATTGGTAAACGAAAGCTTATACATTCGTGTAGTAACGTCTATGTATGAAATGCGGCGAGCATATTCTTAGTGCAATTTTTCAACAGTACAATCGGATTTTAACAGTTTGTTTTTTCAAAGCTCTAATGGAAGTGACAAAGGAGCATATACGGCATATTTTGCTTTATGAGTTCAATAAAAGCAACAATGTAACGAAAGTGCGAGGAATATTAATGCAGTATATGGGGATCGGACAGTAAGCATAAGCCAGTGTCAACAGTGGTTCCAGAAATTCCTTGTCGGAAACTACAGCCTAGAAGATGAGCCTCATCCAGGAAGATTTGTAGAGCTAGACAAGGACATCCTGCAAATCCTGGTGCAACAAAATGCCATCGTAACTGTTGAGGAACTAGCAGAGAAACCTGGATTTGGTCATTCAACCATTCATCAACACATGCCGAAGATAGTGAGTAGGGAAAGGAGAAACACCGGTACCCCAGGCTAAAGCAGGTTTTCACCCACGTACGTTGTTATCAGTTTGGTGGGATATGAAAGATTTAATCCACTTCGAACTTTTAAACTCAAGCCAAACGATAACAAAGGAGTTCTACTGCGAGTAGATTGAGCGGTGTAAGTCAACGCTAGAAGGTAAACGACCATCTTGATTTCAAGACAGAAAATGTTCTTCCATTAGGATAATGCTCGGTCACATACAAGGATGACATTCCAAAAGCCGGAGGAATTTGAATAGGAAACGATGCCTCACACACCATATTCGCTTGATATTTTCCCATCTGATTATCATTTATTCCACAGTCTTCAAAATCATTTGAACGGAAAAAATATGGATTCAGTAGACGTGGTCAGAACAATACTGGAGGAGTATTTTTCGTCACGGACAAGTGAGTTTTGTAAGAGGGACCTTGCAAGTCTACCAGATAGATGGAAGAGCATTGTAGAAAATGGAAAAGAGTATATTTTTGATTAAAAAAGAACTTTGTTTATCTTAATTTTGAAAAGCAAAAGAAGTATAAAAAGACTGCATTATGTATGGGATTACCCAATATGTATATATAGTTTTGTGGATTTTAATTTTGTAGAAACTTGATACAAAGCTGAGATAACATGCATTTAGATAGATAGATGTGTGCAGGTTTGTGTTTGCGCGTTTGTGTGTGCATGTGTGTTTGTGTGAAAGTGTATAAAATCTTGACATACATCATAGTTATATGTTTGATTTATATAGCTCTGTATTGAATACTCTACTTTGTATAAGACATATACAACAGACCAATATTACGTAATTCTCTTTCAATATTATAAAGCTCTAAGGCGGCACACTGGCAGAATAGTTAGCACACCGGACACATTGGCGGCATTTCGTTTATCTTTGTCCTCTGGGTTCAAATACCGCTGGGGTCGATTTTGTCTTTCATCCTTTCGAGGTTGATAAAATAAATACTAGTTGAGCACCAGGGTTGATGCAATCGTCTTAGGCCCTTCCCCTAAAAAAAATCTGGCCTTGTGCTAAAATTTCTAACCAATATTATAAAACTCTGTAGTTACACTCTCAAGTAATCTGCAAACTCTTATGAATGAGTAGAATGTTGCTTCACATAAATATAATCTTCCATTGGGTTACCTGTAGATATAATGAACAAAATTCTTTTAAAGAAAGGGATTTCTTTAAGAGTTTTCCCCTTCCTATAGGTAAGTGTGTCCAATCGTATCTATAGAGAAAGTCATGAGAGATTTTGAAAACTCTCGATCACATGAAATATTACCATTGTTCTAAGACTATCGTTGGTATAATTATAGTGAAATGAATACAAGTCAGAATTGAAATTGGCATGCTGGCTTTCTTTAGTGGAAATTGCACAAAATTTGTCATAACAAGCAAAAGCCCTACAAATGTTTATCAAATTTTCAAAATTAATAAATAATTCATAAAACCATAAATAATGAGTTATTAATTCATTCAGCTCTCTTATCTTATTCGTATTTGAGTGATGTAATGAGGTATTTGATCGTCATCGTCATTAAAGTCATTTAAATTAAGAACAGATTATGAAGAAAAGATACAAGAAACAATTAGAAGGTTTAAGTTTTCAATGAGCAACTTTTTAATTATTCGTAAATTTAGTGTAGGAGTAGATTCATCGGTATAGAAAGATACAAGGGAGTTTTAGAAGTATTGTTAGTGATGCTCAACGATCTTTTTAAATGGCGGCATGGAATTATAAAACTGAATTCTTAATTTCATAATAGAAACTTTAACCTATACTCTAAGTCGATATTACATGCAGAAAATTGATATGTAGAATAATTCAGTTTTAGATTCTGCGTCAATAAAACGGAAAGGCGGTAACTCATGAAAATTGTATCATTTTTCTTTTACTAACTAGCACAGATCGATCGAATTTCAGCATTCGTATACCTTCCTGAAATAAGGGAGGAGATATATGAGTTCTTTGTTGCCTATTATTGCTCTTGAGGTTTATAGATATAAATATGTGCACGCACGCGTGTGTGTGTTCGCTCGTACGTGCGTGTGTACATGTTTGTATGTATTGAGTAACCCCATGAATAATGCGATCTTTTTATACTTCTTTTGTTTTTCAAAATTAAGATAGCTCTTTTTTACTATAAAATGTATTCCCTTCATTTTCTACAATGCTCATCCATCTATCTAGTAGCCTTGCAAGGTCCCTTTTCTAAAACTCACTTGTCCGTGACGAAAAATACTCCTTTAGTACTGTTCTGACCTTGTCAGCTGAATCCATATTTTTCCGTCCAAATGATTTTGAAGACGGCGGAATAAATGATAATCAGATAGGGAAATGTCCGGCTAATATGGTGGATGGAGTATCATTTCCTATTCAAACTTCTCGGCCTTTGGAATGTCGTCCTCGTTTTATGTGACCAAGTATTATCCTAATGGAAGAGCATCTTCTATCTTGAAACCAAACATGGTCGTTTTCCTTCGAGCGCTGCCTTACGCCGTTCAAAGTACTCGCAATAGATCTCCTTTGTTATCGTTTGGTTTGAGTTAAAAAGTTCAAAGTGGACTAAATCTGTCATATCCCACCAAACTGATAACAACACCCTACATATGTGAAGACCTGCTTTAGCCTGGGGTGCCGGTGTTTCTTCTTTCCCTACCCACTATCTTCGGCGCTTAACATTTTTATACGGCGCGCTTCTTTCAGTTTCCGTCTACCAAATCCACTCACAAGGCTTTGGTCGGCCCGAGGCTATAGTAGAAGACACTTGCCCAAGGTGCCACGCAGTGGGACTGAACCCGGATCCATGTGGTTGGTAAGCAAGTTACTTACCGCACAGCCACTCCTGCGCCTATATATATTTGCATAAATATATTGCATGTACATACACACACACACACACATGTATGCATATGTATGTGTGTGTTGTGTATGCATGTATATCTATATGTGTATGTGTGCTTGTGTGTATTAATGTGAGTTCATAAACAAATGTTGACATTTGAAATTGCAAATAATCTTTATTTCATTTATCTGTTGCCTCTACAAAGTATTTATTTGAAGTTTAAATATGATTTAAATACAATTACCTTATTTGGTTGTAGTTCAAAAATATATATCTCGAATAAAACAGCGTAAAGAGATATTTATTTAAATTCTTAGTTACGAAAGACTTTTCATGATTAGCATGAATTATTTTATCACAGCTTCCTTAATACAGTTAAAATTGCTAACGTCTTTATATCCGTGGGTATTTAAAGTATTGCGAACTAGAGGTAAGAAGCGTTTAGTAAACCACTACTAAGTAAGTTGGAAATAATGGATTGAAAACGTACAAAATAAACAAGAAATATGAAATAAAAATTATATTTTTAAATGATGTTTCGATATTTTGACAGTAAAAAGCCTTTGAACAAGAATAGAGGTGATTAAGCTTCGTTCTGATATGTCAAGTAAATGCAAAGACGAATGGAGTCATTTTATCCAATTATAATGCGTTTTAACTACGGTGTTATTTTTTATCTTTAATAACATTTTTTAGTTAATGAATTGCAATCATACTGGAGACACCGTCTAGAAGAGTATTAGCCAAACATTACTTGCTTTTTCTTAAAATCTGGTATTTATTCTATCGATCTATTTTGCCGAACCGTTACGTTAGGAAGACGTAAACCAACACCGGTTGTCAAACAGTTGTAAGGAGACGAACACAGACAGAAAGACATATACACATTCAAATCAAACGTAAATTATACCCTCGATATCTATGTATGTATATACTTATATATATATATATATATATATATATATATATATATATATATATATATATATATATATATATATATATATCCAAATGTATGCATGTACATGTATGTATATATGTATGTATGCATGTATGTATGTATGCATGTATGTATGTGTGTATGTATGTATGTATATATGTATGTATGTATGCATCAGATGGGCTCCCCCCAAGAAATTGCTCTCTATCAAATTCTCTCACAAGGTACCGTTCATCCCAAGGCTATAGCAAATGACAATTGTCCAAGGTGATGCTCAGAAGGTTTGTTATGGGATCGTTATTTACTGTTATGAATGTTAAATGATTTATGAAGAAATATGGTCTGGCGTTTACTTAATTCTGACTTAAGAAAAAATATTTTAGTAACATGGAAGAAGAGGTGTCTGCATTTGCGTAACTGTAGATGATACATGGAAACAGCTATAACAACGTTGGATATGCGAAAGTTAGAAAACGATATTCAATAACTGTAGTAGTGTTTATTTTACTTGACTCTACTGATACATCTCATAACTGCTCTCTTGTGTGCGTTCAACAATACGAACATTAATACAGGAGAGAAACTGCAAGTAGTGTGGGTAAGAATCACCAAATTCGAAAGAAATAACACGTTTATATTAAATCAACGTTCCTGTGTGTGTGTGCGTGTGTGTGTGTGAGTGTGTGTGTGCGTGTGTGTGTGTGTGTGTGAGTGTGTGTGTATGCACCTGCTTGTTTGAGTGCCTGTGTGTCGGTGTATGTATTTAAATATATATAAAGATATTTAATAATCATCCCAATAACCTTACTGCCCAAACGCACACAGTAAATAAACTAGTTTTACCAGTCATTGCCATCTCATCAGGTTTACTATATTCGGTCTACAAATAGAGAGTGGGAAAGAGGGAGGAAGAGACAGTATCATACAAGTACTTATTACTTATGAAGGATGCGGTAAACAACAGGTGCTGCTATCGTTCATTTTCATAAAAAATATATTATGTAATCAATACATACATTGTTGACTTATTTAATATAACCATTTATAAACTGTTTGATTGTATTAAATTGACTCTTAATTATTATAGAAACAATGTTAATACAGACCTTACGTACCAATATATAATCTAATTCATATGTTGTAGGTAATAATTAAAAAGATCTCTGGCGGCGTAGACTATTGAGATTAGTGGCTGAGTTATTTCGTTTCTTGTGTATGTTAAGAGAAAAATAAACCTTAACTATGCATTTCATATCACTACTGTTGTTGATACAGAAGTGCGTAGAGAAAGAGAGAGAACGAGGAGAGGAATGAAAGGAAGAAGGCTAAGGAAGGAGAAATTGGGTAATATTGATAGTGATTATGACGACGACGACGACGGTGATGATGTAGTTATTTACTGTATCACTGTAACGACGAGACTATGGGATATAGTTATACACCGCTGTAACGATGCGCTTCCTTGCAGTGTGGCAGCCTTGAAATTATACCAAACTTACTGACTAAGCGCCAAACCAACAATGGAATGGACTGAAGCAACGTGAAATGAAATGTTTTGCTTAAGACCACAAGGCAACACAAGTCTAGGAATCGAAACCATCGTCGCAAGATTGTGAGAGCAACCATACCATCATTCTCTCAAGTATTTTTCGTCTAATATAGCTTTCTTGTTTTCAAGAGAGTAGGGTGTAATTTTAAGATCACTGGGTCGCTATTTCTAACAAATGGTGACCATATAAACGCTCCTCACTTCTAATAGTTGTTGTTTATCTCTAGGTCGTCCTCAATTGACGAAACCTATAGTCAAAGGCATTCCGTCTATCACCTATGTGTTAGAAAACGGAAGAGTGCGTTTCCATTATGACACTTTCGAAGACGATAGAGTGTAGGTTGAAAGAATTCGCGTTGTTACTTCAAGCAGATTCAATGAGGCTCGTACATTGTAATGTCGTTGTAGTTGTAATTACTTTAGGAAAATAACACGTATTTAATGAGTTGTAATAGAAAGAAACCCTCTGAGCAGTGGTCAGAGAATATTTCTTTGTAACAATCTTCAGCCGTCGCTTGGCTGAACACCTTTAATTGACCCTCTGGCGTCCCTATCATAGTTCACTGTTACAAGCTTAGGGTCAGGTCTCATATGAAGTTAACCCATATGCTAGTTCTTTCTCTTCCCCCAACCTCAACTAAAAGGCTCTACAATAAATATTTGGGTGCTGCTCATACTCCTAAATAATTATACATGAAACGATTCTATTGGTCAGGTTTGTTAAATAATGCATCCAAAGAGAATATTTACAAATTTTTTATTTAGACTACATTCGATAGATCCTACAGCCATCGAAAGAGTACACCTTCCTGACAATAATGTCCTGACAATAATGTCCTGTCATTCTCCTACCAGTTTTAATAAACTTATTTCTACATATGTATTGGTCGTGGAATGAATTCGAACGATTAATGTTTACGTGTAGATTAGTAGGTTAATATATTTAATTTTTGATACTCTGCTTAGGAAGTATTATTTCCTTCTTGGTGGGAAATTATTACTATTCCCGTGAAACTTTGCTCTTGTGACCTAGATATCAATATGTCGACACTGACCTATTTTCCATTACATTTCAGAAGCAACATATCGTTATAGCAAATATTCACAGATTTGCTCGTCAGTTGCTTGACTTTAAGCATTTGAACATGTCTCTTAGTAGCTGACAGTATATGCGTCTCTGATCATGAGTTGGAGTAGTGGGGAAGAATCATATCCATATGATGAGACGGATTTTTGTCGGGTCTGAACAAGTGTAGCAACAGCAAAGTATGAAAGAAATATTAACCATTTTACATACTCTCTAGGAGAAAGCAAACAAGAAATAACAGTAGCTACCAAAGGACAAAAGTCGTATTACATAGTATGATAGTAGTAATGGATATTCCTTCATTTTCTGATCTTATATTCGAGACACTAGCAAACTTTATACGGCCATTGTTTTAACACCCATACATGATTCTTGAATGCATTCATCATTGATGCCAGCATTCGAAAGAGTACACCTTCCTGACAATAATGTCCTGTCATTCTCCTACCAGTTTTAATAAACTTTGAACTAGCTAAAGAAGCTGCCCATTCCTTCTCATACTGCTATTATATCATCTAAGAAAAATGAAAATAAAGTACAGAACGTTGAAATATTATTTGAATATTATGAAGATAAAGAAGGAAAACATAATGTTTGTGCATTTGTTAGTAAGTATATATCTCTATCCACATCTCTATCTATAACTATATCTATATATACACACACACAACATACATACATATATATACTTATGTGCATGTGTGAAGTGGATAGATGTTGCGCGCATGAAGTGGATAAAGATAATCACTGCGATGATAGCAATACAGAAGTCCCAATAGAACATATATGCATGCAGAGGCGCACGTAGACAAGAGCCTACAGATACACACTAACATCAGGACTAAGAATATTTTCCTTTCAATAGAAAATACAATGTTGCTCAACAGGTGATTAGAATGAGCAAAGTGTATTATGAAAGTTGTGACTATGGATACGATGATGGTGGCAGAGGCGACATACAACGGATAGAGATGGAGAACTATGCAAAAAATTGTGTTAATTGTGCCTGGATTATTACTGAATAGCAAGTTGGAAAAATACTATTAAAAATGGTTGTATTGAAACTGTAATTCTACTGACAGGGGATCTAATTAGCTGACACGAGCACGCGCGTGAGAATATGCTTAAATTTGTGTATGCCTGTATGTGTGTGTGTGTGCAAATGCATATATATTCATGCATACTTAATATGTACATACACCCACACGCACACACAAACACACACACACACACACATATATATATAGAGATACAGATTTATTTAATTACTTACAATTATGTATTTATGCTAGCATGGCGCACGAGCATAAAACTATGTGCACACATGCACACACACACACATACACTCACAGGCACGCATTTATATATATACATATATATATACACACATATATATACATACCTATATATATGTAAATATGTATATATATGTATGTTTATGTATGTATCTATATATAAACACATAATTATGTAAAGGTGTGTATGTCTGTATATATATATATATATATATATATATATATATATATATATATATATATATATATATATATATATATATACATATATTTATATAGACAGATAGATTTTACCTACATTCATCTTGGTACTATGTTATGCATACAGAGTGTTTGTCAGTATACGTATGTGAAAGAATGACTGTGTTTGTGCTCATATTATCTATATGCACATAAATTGCATAATTAATTCCATGAAAGAATTAATTCCATAATCACGAAAACTTTTCCAACGAATTCCGCTGGATGACTCATTAGTGAATTTTATCTTCTATATGAAATATGAAAAAAGTATACTAAATCTGTACAAAAATTTATGGATAAATATTTTCATCTACTCAAACTCTTACAATGTCAACAAAATTATTGTCGTTCCCGCCTGTAAAATGATACTTGAAAATTCGAAACATTGTGTCGTATTATGGCTAGAGTCTTAAATTTGGGATAAAGTAAAAGGAAATGAGTGGAGATGCAATGGCCCAGTGGTTAGGGCAGCAGACTCGCGGTCGGAGGATCGTTGTTTCGATTCCCAGACCGGGCGTTGTGTGTGTTTATTGAGCGAAAACACCTAAAGCTTCACGAGGCTCCGACAGGGGGCGACCCCTGTTGTACCCTTTCGTTCCAACGTTCTCTCACTCTTTCTTCCTGTTTCTTGAGTAAAGCTGCAATGGACTGGCGTCCCGTCCAGCTGGGTGGGGGAAACACAAACGGCATGGAAACCGGGAAACGGGGCCCATGAGCCTGGCTAGGCTTTAAAAGAGAAAAAGAAAGAAGGGAAATGAATGCCGAATTGTGCGTAGAACGTCGGATAGAACTTGTGCGATATCTATTTCTTTTCTCTAGTTCCAATCCTGCTGAGATAAACTTTGCCTTTCATCGTTTTATGTTCTATAAATAGATTACCAGCACAAAGCTAAAACAACAATCTTTCGCTTCAGTCATTTCACACTGCATTTTCTGTTGAGACAAAGTGTAAGTGCTGAGCGAATATGAGGGGATATTAACTAATTCTTGTTTTATGCTAGGTGTGCAGCTGAACAAGAACCTTAAGTTATATCTTTTGAATATTTTCCTATATCTATCGTCTCGCGGAAAAATGTTTATCCGCTAACCTAAGAAAGGCTCTACCTAACCTCGCACAATTTCGTGTTAAATAAGAAAACGGGGGAACCAGTTGCTTTGTGGCGGAAAATTCTCTTAAGAATCCAAGGGCCAGATATTTAGGCAATAAGATCTTTAAACTCGTTATAGTAGGCTCCACTGCATGGTAGACATACTTATTTGAAGGTAGGTTTGAGATTCTCTCACCGATACTCTTTTTCGAAACACTATATGTAGTTGGCAAGAGGCTGTGTGTAAGTACGAGAGAGTGTCAAAAATTATGCTCACTCTTATTTTTTTCAATGTATTCGCACAAAAGCAGAGGATAAACAAATACGCCATATTTCTATAGAGTTGCCTTGCTTTTCGATTCACTTGGTCTGGCGCCCCTCAAGTTTGCGTATTCCCTCCAAGAACAAGGTTGTTGGTTGGTCGTGCAACCATTCATGCGCCGATTCCCTCACATCTTCTTCCGTAGGAAATCGACGACCTCGTAAACCATCTTTGAGCGGTCCAAAGATATGATAGTCGGAAGGGATGAGATCTGGGTTATAGGCAGGGTGTTCCAGCACTTCAGAATCCAATTGGTTAATGGTTTCAACGATCTGGGTGGCAGTGTGTTGGCATTCATTGTCATGCAACAACTAAACTTGCTTCAACAATAGGCTTCGGCGTTTGGTGCAAATTTCTGGCTTCAGTTTGTTGGTCAGCAAAGTACTGTATTTTGCACTGCTGGTCGTACACCTGTTTCCTAGGTAGTTTTCCAGTATAGGCCCTTTTGAGTCCCAAAAAAGGGTTAGCATCACCTTTCCCGCAGAAGACTGAGTCTTGGATTTCTCCGTCACTGGAAGGCCAGGATGTTTCCACTCCAGACTCTGTCTTTTGGATTCTGCCTCATAATGATGAACCAATGTTTCTTCTCTTGTGACAATTCTGCTCAAAAATTCGTCACCTCCGTTGTTGTAGCGATCGAGTAAACGTTGGCAGACCTCAAGACGTTTGCGCTTGTGCTCTGCAGTAAGTTCTCTTGGCACCCATCTTGCACAGACTTTATGGAAGCCGAGCTCATCCTGGATGATTTGATTGGCAGACACATGACTAACATTCCTATCAGAGAAATCAGATCACTGCTCTTTGTACTTCTTTGGCGCACATTGCTAGTGAAGCGGCTATGCTTACACTGTAAAGCCAGGAAGAAAAATGGCATGATCAGGCTCCAACTTCGATCATGTGACCAGAATAGTGCCAACTATAAGCACTCATGCGCAGAAGGCAGTGTGACAATAAAAAAGATATGTTATGGTAGAAGTGCGGATATGTTTTGACTTGCCTACGTACAATAGCCTCTTGTTTGGTTTTCAGTATGACCTGCATGAACCTGTTCCAAAAAGAAGTGCGCCATCTAAGAAGCCAACACCAGATTGGTTTCCATGATAACCGTGAGCTCTAGAGAGGAAAAGATGTGGTTTAGGTCTTCCTTAACCTAATAGGGCTGTACTTGTTAATACCTCTAATGATGGCTAAGGATTCGCCTCTACATATGTCAAAGTGGGTTAAAGGAATTTTTTTATTTAGTGTATCTAAGATAAAGAGATCTGCAAATAACAGATATCGATTTGAATGACCGTCGTCATTTCGAAGCAATATTCTGGGTCTTTTTGGTTGATATGGACTTAATCATTATCGAGCATCTGGATTTTTCAAACTTGGTTTGGTATTATCTAAATCTCTGTTGACAATTTCCATAAACTCTACAGTAAAATTAAGACTGTTGAACCTTATTTAACAGTTCACTCGACAAAGATAGAAGAAAAAGTCCACTATAACGAATTCAGTGTTCCTTGTTCTGCCCTGGTTTGCTTTAAACCATGAAATTAAACACACACGCACGCACGCACGCACACACACACACACACACACACACACACACACACACACACGCAATCTCTCTCTCATTCTCTCTCTCTCTCTCTCTCTCTCTCTCTCTCTCTCCCTCTCTCTCTCAGTAAATTACACCAATCTACCCAGAGTTTTTTTACATGTAGGTAAAATGCCTCTAATGTGCACTTATCAAAAAAAAAAAAAAAGAAAACAGGTGTAATATACCACTTTTTTCTGAACATCTATCATGTTCACCAGTAGTCCCACGGATTTTCTTTACTAATCTAATGCTAAGGAAATCTCGAATTCTCCTCAACCTCAGCCCAATGTGTACCGTCAGCGCTGAATTCTACACTGAATTACTATGAACCTCCGCTCTCCGGATCTTCTTGGTTTCCTGCTTTACTGTTGTATATTTGCTCTCCCTTCTATACAGATATGTTATATAAATGTGTTATAAAATGATTTAATTCCTTGCCCCAACCTGCTCATATTTTCTATTATAGCTTTATAATCTCGACACTATAATGCACATAGCTAGATCCTATTTCTCTAGATCCTGCATCCATTCATTAACATAATTAGCGTTTTTATCTCACACTTCCCTTAGTTCGCTCATCCCATTTTTACCTTTCATATTCTCTCTCACCTAAAATAACCCCCTCTACTTCTCCCCACGGACTTTTATTCTTTTCAATTCTCTATTTTTCTCCCACTCTCAACCAGTTTCTATCGCATACGGCCTCCTGTTTAGACAAGAACGTTCACGTTGTTTTGCGTTCGCCATCAGTTACAGACAGATTCTCATACTTAGAAGATGTACAATCTTCTGTCTTTCTTTTAATTCTCTCTTGTCCTGTTTACCCTGAAGAAGGAATCTGCCCGAAGTATTGGACATTTCACTCCCCACGATAAAGTCACTGTATTCATTCTGTTGCTTTTTCTGAATAATTACATGTCTCGACGACGCAGATCATTACCAGTCTCTCTGGATGTGTTGTATAACATACTCACCTGGATAGTAAACAAATTTGTGCAACAAGATAAAACACATGAAAAATAATGAATTTATAATAAACTAAAAGGAAATAAATCAAAATCTGACGTAGAATGATTAGATTTACAGGAATACAGGATGTGAGCCGCATTACTCAACCTGATAACTATCATAAAATATTCACAATAGGACTGAAAATTTATCTAGACAGCCTCAAAACACAAACGAATCGAAAAGAACAAAAAGCTTTGCTTTTTTGTTTTTTTTTCATGTGAACCAACAGTTGTTAAAGAGAATTTGAAGTCACAAAAATGTGATAAAACACATATCTGAGTTAAACTAGAGCTTAGGAATGCCATGCTAAAGTGAAAGCAAGTAGAGCGTTTGTACTCTTGTATGGCTAATACCTGGTAAAAACAATATTATAGAAAGATGATAAAATTAAGCAAAAAGAATCACAACACCGATTAAGAAGCGAAGGAATCAATGTTGAAAGTCTTAAAAAGTTCATAGCGCTTTAGGATCAAAAACATTACAAACTACGAATTGCATTTTAATAAGCGGAATACTTTAAATGACTGCAGAATATGTGAAGATTGTGAATATATATAATTACATTGTCTCTGGCTGCGCAGTCATACGAAATACAAAATAAATCTAGAGACCTAGCAGGTTTGGGGATTGCGTCAGTATTGCTCTGGAAATTTTGTAGCAATATGAAATACTAACTGAAAAGAGGTTTAGACATACATCCAGAAAATTATAGTTGACCAAATATTGTTGTCAAGGACCAGCAGAAGAAATTACATACATATAGAGATCTAGAAACATGTATAACCGGATCGTGGAGACAGAAAACAGAAATCTATATCTATGAAATAGTGTTTGTGAGTGTGTGTTTGTGTGTGGTGCGTATATTCCTTATGGATTCAAAAACTGAGTTGCCGATTTTGACGTATGAGGATTCAAAAGATTCAGCAATCTTTCGGCTACCAAATAAAGTATGGTTTTGCACAGCAACTCTTTTTTCCTACAAAAATAACCTCGAAAACTAGGTGGGTCACACAATTTTGGGGCTATTTTCGGCCAATATTGTTACCTACTTGTAATCTACGTTACCAATTTTTATGTTTTGGAGTAAAAAAATGCAGTAATTTACAAAGAGTGTTATGTGTGCATTTGTGATACACAAAACTCCTATTTGTCACCAGAAAATAATCAAACTCCATGCTTTTTTTGGCACAATTATTGGCACATTTTCAATATCACCCACTTCCGGTTTTTTTTTTCTCAAAAATATCTTCGGATTTCTATGTTTTCGATATAAAATAATAGGATTTTGCACAAAAATCAAGCTTTAAAACTTTTAATTTTCACTACGAATCTGGGAATTTTTTTTTAATATTAATTTTCCTTGAAGAAACACTCAATGCTCTTTTCCCCTACCTCACCCAACCATTACTTTCCCGCTTTCAAAAAGCTGAATACTCTGAATGTTTCACTTTCGTCTGATGTTTTACGCATGCATAAAATTCTGAAATAGTAGACGTCAAAAACATCAGACCACCACCAGAAAACCTGACATGCTAGAAACAACAGCTAAACGTCATTATTTCTGAAAAAACTTCCGCTTTCAAAAAAGCTAAAAGTGAAACATTCGGAGATTTTAGCTTTTTTGATATGGGGAGGTAATGGTTGGAGGTTGGGGAAAGGGATTTGAGTGTTTCTTTACGAAATTTTAAAAACAATTTCGTAAAGGTTCCTAGTCTTCGTATTTTTCTACGTGAATTACAAAAAATAATTTCGAAAAGGGTTTAACATTTTAAAATTAGGATGGGGAAGGGGAAAAAAAATTTTGAAAACGTGTCTTTTGGGGCAAAATCCTAATCTCCTATATCAAAAACATAGGAACCCGAAGATATTTTGAGGGAAAAAGGGTGGGGTGCAAATATCACCTCCGACATGCTAGAAACAATAGCTAAACAACACGATTTCTAAAAAAAACTTCCTTTTAAGTTTATACCGAAGATCAGGTCTTTAAATATGCTCATCACAAACACGAATTACGAAATAAAAAAATGGTTGGTGGAGTTTTGATTAAACCACGTAATAAAACCCCTCATAACTTTT
>NC_142935.1:72954112-72966612 GCF_046866305.1 Octopus bimaculoides
CTGTATAAGAAGATCTATATGTATCTCCTCAGGCGATACTCAGTTGCTGTCTCCGTAAGTAAATTTAGATTTTCATGCTACAAAATTCATGGCTTCTTCTTTGAAACTACCAAACGCTGACGGTTTCAATTTGCTTGGTATGAGTGTGTTATCACGTTCAACATGAGCTGCAATGTGCACGTTGTCTGTTTATTTATTCAGTTTCAACATGTTATTCTGCACATGCCAAACTGTACCATTACGCAAAATACATCCATCCATTTACTCATACTTATACAATCACTTACACACCGATATACCATACGCCACTGAATGTTTCCATACACACACACATGCACACATACGCACATACACTCACACGCAGACACGTACACACATACATGCATATATATAAAAAAATATATGTACATATATTCAGATGCATACACGCATTGATATACTCACCTATATATCAATAAACTCATTCACATCTACACATAGACGCTTATACATTTATCTACTCATTTTCATGTACATAGTTATATCGTTGAACGCTCCATCATAAATACACACTCGTATACATACGTGAAGGCGGTAAAAAATGGGTATAGCGAGATAGAATAGTAATTATAATTTATACACTGTTCCATCTGGAAAATGCATATTTGGCACGGTGGTTACAACTTGGAATTTTCTCATCATGTTTATTCACTAGATTTTTATTACTAAGTAAAATACTCAGTGCTTCCTCCAGGCAAAGGTCACATTTGCCGGATAGTGAATTACATGGATATGCGTTTTTGGACCATTCTATTTGGTATTTAATTTTTTATTCTTTCAGTCCCCATATGAGGTCTGCCAGCGAGGTCATGTGCCGTCTATTTATTTTTCGAAATGACGAGATATGGTTTCGATAACGAACTTTGAACTGGTTTTCAGTGGCACCTATGTACACGTAATTATGTTGAGATGTGTAGATTATACATTTATATATTTTGTTTGTTTGTTTGTTTGTTTGCTTTTTTTCTTGACCACATTGGTTCAGCAGTAGACATGCAGATTTTCTACAGCATGTGCAGTTAATCGTATTCTTATTATTCTTATGTTTATCTGGCCACTTTTTGATTCTGTTTTCATGATGTTCCGTTTTATTTTTAGTACCCGAGGCTTTGTTTAATCGGTAAGCTGTTTTGTTGGATCTTTTGGGATGATATGTTTCAACTTTGTTATCGTCTTTTACGCTATCTGAAAGTTTGCAGTCTATCTGTTGTTCATTTTGGTTATTGGTGTTAAATTCTGTGTAGTTTTGAATTAGAATAGATGTAACAAAAGACAGTAAAAAAGGAGAATTATAAGTATTATATATATATATATATATATATATATATATATATATATATATATATATATATATATATATATATATATGTGTGTGTGTGTGTGTGTGTGTGTGTGTGTGTGTGTGTGTGTGTGTGTGTGTTTGTATGTGTGTGTGTATACACGCACACACACACGTATAATTAATGAAATAAAGATAGAATATATATAATAATGAAAACATGCATGTGTAGATACGCTCACAGGGATATATATATATATATATATATATATATATATATATATATATATATATATATATATATATATATATAATATTATTAGGGACAAAATCCAAAATTACAGGTAAAAAACTCAATTAAAATCAATTTATAAAAAATTAAAATTAAATTGAGCCTTATAGATAAAGTATATATAAAATATATATAGTTTTAGGGAAAATAACCAATTTTCAAGAACTCATCGATGAAAATCCACTATCACATATAGAAAAATTAATAATTAAAAGCACAATAAATGAGTATAATGTAAAGTAAAGTAAATATCATCAGATAAATATAATAAAAAGATTACACGTGTTTCATAACCAATTTTCAAATAGAAAAGAAATTTAAATCGATTAAAATCAATTGAAATTATCGAAAATAAGTTCTATTCAAAAATATAGCTACTCGTCAGATCGTAAGTAGAACAATAATTAGATATATATCTCAACCAACAATAAGTACCAAATGAATTAATATGAAATACTTATTATATAAAGATAGAAAAATTATTTAAAAAATATCATAATATCAAAATAATAACCATTCAATAATCATCCCTTCATCCATTATAATAACATGTATATTATATACAAAAAACATCTTACATAAATTATCATTGTTATAAATTATCATTGTTTTAAATACAAGTTGAACGAAGTTTAAGTTTAAAATAATAATGAAGATAAAATTAGTACATATTTAACCGGTGTAATAGTTAAAGCTATACTATTTAAAGCTAAAGACGTTTATTTAATTATGATTAAAGATCAATTGAATAATAGAAAAATACAAGATTATTTATTTCTACAAACGTAATAATAAAAAATATGAATGAAAAAATTATGAATGGAAAAAATTATGAATGAAAAAATTAGGAAAGAAAAAATTATTAAGAATAAAAGGTTAAACTTTATATATATATACAAAGTTTTGATTTTAAAAAAACTTTAACGATATTATAAACTATAAAGATTAATAATTAATCAAATAATATTAATCAAAAATAATCGAAAATATATCAACACTATTCCAATCGAAGTTCTAATATTATGTTGAAATGAAACTATAACTTCTAAATAATATAGTGTTAAATAAGTTATCTATTAAAATAATCTATAAAGAACCAAATGAATAGTATAAAAACAAGAATACATATTATTTTCAAATAGTAGAAAATCTTTAGCAAAGTGAAAACAGTACTTATCCAAATTTTTCCGTAATTCAAACTGAAAACTAAGACATATATATATATATATATATATATATATATATATATATATATATATATATATATATATATATATATATATATATATAGTAGAAGACATATATACATATATATATATATGTATGTATATGTGTGTGTATATACATATAAATATTATCTATACATATTCACACATATATATATATTTATATATGTACATGTATAAAAAGATGTACGTCCACATATACACATATACAGTAAGCTAACATAGATCCACACACGTATATACATCATATATAGTGACCACTGCCATAAGTTTGAAACGTATAAAAGAATAAAAGGATATATATAATCCCATTGTTATATATATATTTGTAGTATTGATAAGCAAAACATTGTTGAAACTAGTTTGGTATGTATGTGAATAAATCTATTTCAAAACAACTTCACGTTTTTCAATTTGTGGTGCATTTCTAAATCCCCAAAACAAACGCGTGGCGTACACCGGTGTTCATGTGTTTGTGTGTGTGTGTGTGTGTGTGTGTGTGTGTGTGTGTGCATACACACACACACACACATATATATATACATATATATATATATATATATATATATACATACATACACATACATACACACACACACACACATATATATATATATATATATATATATATATATATATATATATATATATATATATATATATATATATATATATATATATATATATATATGTGTGTGTGTGTGTGTGTGTGTGTATATATAGGCTGTGTGGTAAGTAGCTTGCTTACGAACTACATGGTTTCGGGTTCAGTCCTATTGCGTGGCACCTTGGGCAAGTGTCTTCTACTATAGCCTCGGGCTGACCAAAGCCTTGTGAGTGGATTGGGTTGACGGAAACTGAAGGAAGCCCGTCGTATATATGTATATACATATATATATATATATATATATATATATATATATATATATATATATATATATATATATATGTATGTGTGTATATGTTTGTGTGTGTGTGTGTTTGTCTCCCAACATCGCTTGACAACTGATGCTTGTGTGTTTACGTCCCCCTAACTTAGCGGTTCGGCGGAAGAGACTAATAGAATAAGTACTAGGCTTACAAAGAATAAGTCCTGGAATCGATTTGCTCGACTAAAGGTGGTGCTCCAGCATGGCCGCTGTCAAATGACTGAAACAAGTAAAAGAATAAAGAGTAAATATATATATATATATATATATATATATATATATATATATATATATATATATATATATATACATATATATACGTGTGTGTATACATACACATCTACGGTTGATTACTCATGCACTGACATGTATATAAGGGAAAAGTTTGGGCCCTAGAAACATACTAGTATAGACACATTATTACAAATAGAACTGCGTATGCATATAAAAGAATACTCATAGATAAGTGTGCCAGCAATACGCATGTGAGAATAAATAGATATGTTACTAATCTAAAAGTCTAACATAAATGGAAATATTATATCTCCATTCTACAAACTACGGAGTCCAAGTGAAATTGAAAGAAAAATCTGAGAAAAGTACTCTGTTAATAAATTCCAATCCAAGGTAAATATACAGTAATACTAATACTTGGAAGTACTATTTCTACTGCTAAGACCGCTACCACCAACAACAACAATACTAATGGTGCTCATAGCAAGAAAATACCAGCTAAGTCAAGAGAAAAGTCATTAACAATTATCTTACTTTTGTGTTTAAAGTTCTATTACCACAGCTACACCTACCACCACCACTAACAAAAACAACAGCAACAAAAATAACAAAGGAGATGATGATGATGATGATGATGATGATGATGATGATAACTGAAATGTAAAAATCTCTGGGTAATGTTGTTTACAACATTTCTAAAAATATCCCAACAATTACTGCTTTGACCAATATCAAATACAGGTCTCTTAAACATGTTCAACAAACCGTGACGCCTAAACCAAACCCCAGTAAACTTAAGTAATTCAGTAAAATCACACACTGATTAGTCAGAATACAGTTTGCAAAAATTAACATTCTGGAGCCTATGCAAATGTATACAAGGCGTACAGTTTAGCCATCTGGTCACAGTTGTAAATTGTAAAACTTATCTGTGACCACTACTACATGAACCTGAAGATTGCATAGTTTATTGCATGAAAGTACTAGATCAATCAGAATGGACATTTAATATTCTGTCATTTCATTATATTATTTTATATTATATTATTATAAGATTGTAAATAAAACGTGAAAATCAGACAAAGTTGGAGTTTCTTTGAGTAATACAAACAATCATACACAATCATACACACCCATGTATGTATGTAAATGTGTGTATATATATATATATATATATATATATATATATATATATATATATATATATATATCTTGAAGAATATGTGACACTTATTCGGTAGCCATGATAAAACTCCGAGTTTCGGATGCTGGGGTGGGAACCCACGCCGCTATCTCTTCAGTTATCCGCTCATTGAAAATTCTTGTGAAAAATGACCGTTAAACAAAGGGAAATTACTGTGTGGTTGACCGTTATGGACCGCTAACTAAGAGGAGGCAGTAAAGGTAAGGGAGTAGAAAAGTCTAAAGTGTTTGCGAAAGCGCACCAATCCATACATTCGCCTATATGTACATACTCAACCACGCTCGCTTGAAACACACACATTCTCACCCACATACTCGCCAAAAACTATGTATATATATCTACATATACCTTTAAATACCCGCATACACACTCCCACCCACATGTGCTCAACGCCCTCGCACCTATACACACGCACGCACGCAAAAAAAAACCACAGGGCTAAAAGCAAAATACAGAAGAAAGTGTGAAAAATCTATACGGTTAAAACGCGTCTATATGCGCATATTTTCACATGCACGCACATACATCTATATACGCACGTACCCGCACACACGCACACATTCACAAGTGCGCACATAAGGCTCCATGTACGTGTCTATAGACGCAGAAGAAAAAGGTAGGGTGGAGGGGAGAATACAGAAAAAATATATGTGGTAAATATACAAAACGTTATTTATATAAATATGTAAAAAAAATATAAGAAATATAAAAAATATATGAGAAAACTAAGTAAAAAATAGAGAGAGACTAGCAGAGAGACCCGGCGTTACCTGTGTTACATGCAATTGAAGAATGAGACATTCCTGTTATATTTTCTTTAAGGAACTGGAATACCTATGATTCGAATTTCATCAAAATTGCACATGAGTGTTATTTCCCTCTTTACACACCCTAAAAAATTCTAATCATGACACATGTATCCCATACTATTGATCTTTAGGCGCATATTCCACAATTCCAGTCTTCTGGAACCTGTAAAAAGGATTTTGCTCCTGAAAAATGGAGCTCATAGAGCTCAAAAATGTGGAAATGAAGGTCCCTATTGTGTGTGGGGGGGGGGTGTTAATGTCAATCAGAGAAGTTGAATTGTTGGGAATGTTTTTAACTTGGGTCTTATAGTATGGCTGTATATATGTGAGAGTATAGTTTCACTTAAATAGTTTCAGTATGAAATTAAAAGTATTGAAGTATCTGACATTACAGTAGCGACATGTTATTGTTTCACTCTTGACACGTAATAGTGAAATAGTGGAATAGTTTCAATATTAAAGTGAAAGTATCTGACATTACAGTAGAGTGATGTTATTGTTTCAATTTTGACACGTAATACTGAAATAGTGGAGGCGATATGATATTGCTGTGGGCTCCAACTATGCAAGAAGTTTAAAATTGTTTGGCCTAAGACACTACATGGACCCTAAGTAAGGCACGTGTAAATTTGGAATGAAATTGGTTGTGTAGTTCTCGAGTTTTAGGGATTCACACAGACACACATTCTCATCTTTATATATATAGATATATATATATACACACAGACACCCAAACGCACATACATATATATGTATATCAATATAAATACATGAAAGTCAATGAAGTTTGACTATGTGTGACCAGTGATAATAAAAAGACTCAAAGGAGGTCTGTAACGAAATAATTTTACTCAACACTTTGCAAGTGAATCAGTGGAGGCAAAGATGCGTCTCATTTACTTGACAATCTATGCACCACATTGCAGAAATCACAATGTAAGTATATTTGAAAGGATAGTCATACACTGTTGTACCGTTGAATTACAAATAATGCTCATCTGTTATGTTCGGGTGAAACTATAGCTTCCAATAGTACAACTGTATTCGTCTTTGCTTGGGAAAAATGACTAAATTGTGCGTGTGAAGTGCTCATGAAGGGGTCTTTGTAATTTCGAAGAAGAAAAATTTTTAGAAATATTACTTTATTTGTGTGTAATATGTATGGTTAAAATTTCATCAACATCAAAAATATATGAATTTTCATGGGAGTTATGACCGTTATGCATAGAATATAATTTCCAAATTTCATAAAGATCCATTCTGTACTTTTGACGTAGTTTTGGATAAAAGAAAATGACTAATGTGTGTTTTTGTGTGCATGTGTATGTTTGTGTGTATGTGGGTGTATATATGTAAAGATATCTGTATGCATGGACATATGTGTATATATATGTATACATATTACATATACATCTATATATATATACATCTACACATATGTACACATATACATGCCTGCATATAGATCTATATCTATATATATCTATACATATACGTGTACATATACATCTATATGTATACATGTATACATATACATAACTCCCGGTCTCTCTCTCTCTGTATATATATATATATATATACATGTATATATGTACACACATATATATATATATATATATATATATATATATATATATATATATATATATATATATATATATATATATACATGTATATGGATACATTTGTGCATATATATATGCATGTATGTATGTATATATGTACGTATGTATGCCTGTATATATGTGAGAGTATACACATAAATATATCTAACACGACGGGCTTCTTTCAATTTCCTTCTACCAATATGGTTGTGTGGTTGGGAAGCAAGCTTCTTATCACACAACCATACAAAATTAATTTAGACAGCAGTTTGCAATGTTTCACCAAATAGCTATAATCGTCACTAAATGTGATTGACGTGTCAGAAATGCCTACATTGCTAGAAATAAGAGCTAAAATGCTCTAATGCTATAGTCAAAACACATAATTTTATTCATATATACTGACAGGAAATGTAATCGTCCGTAAACCCTTTCGAATATTCCTTACACTGAAAGTCAGTTTCAGCAATTTCCGTTGTATCATCAAAAATGGATGCCTCGACTTCTGCAGATTCTGGACTTCATCCTCTATCAGTATATATGTTTTCATCATAGAAATTTATGGATGATTTAGCGAATCGCCAATGTGGATACAGAAAATTTGTAATGTCTCACCAAAAAGGTAAGTCATAATCGTCACTAAATGTGACAAGGGTGTTCCCAATGCGGATACAGAAAATTTGCAATGTCTCACCAAAAAGGTAAGCCATAATCGTCACTAAATGTGACAAGGATGTTAGAAACACCTACATTGCTAGAAATAAGAGCTAAAATGCATCACTTCATCACACGTTGTTCTGCGTTCACTTCGACAACTGACGCGAGGTACACTGTACACCTGTTCAGGAAACGTTGACTAGTTGGAGAGAGTGAGCTAAAGTACGGCACGAACATTCGTTCACCATAAACAAATCATTTGTATACCACTCAGTAGTTGTGTTTCCTTGGAGGTGGAACAATTGGCCACCACTGCTTGACTTCTATCTTTTAAAATGTGTTTTAACCATTCTCTGTTTTCCAACTGTGTCGAAGTTACGCAGCTTGCGATATATATCATTCCATGATCGAATTTATAGAGGGCCTTCGTTAAATGGATATATATCAAATCGACATTTGAACGGTTAAGCAACTGTTTCAGCACCCTGTCAGAGTGTTGCAAGAGCCGTGTTAGGCAGCTTCTTAATGGTCGGAAACCATACTGGGTGTCAATCAGCAAGTCATTTTCTTCAAGGAACGTGACTACTTTCCTACGGACTATCTGTTTCATAACTACTGATATGTGAGGTTAGAGAGATAGGTCTATAGTGTTTAGTATCTGCTCTGTTACCCACTTCATGAATAATGCATATTATTCAACTAGCCTAGAAGCTAGGAGACTCTGGAAAAAGACTGCTGTGGTTTTCATAGGGCTCGTTTGCACGATTTTAGAAGGATTGCTGGTAAACTACCAAAGCCAGTAGTTGAGTTCATGTTTCTCTCGTCTATAGCAAGGATTACGTCTTTTTTATCGATATAAACAATTGTTACTACCTCTCTTTTATGCCTGTAGTGGTAATGAACTCGTCAGGTTTGCAGACTTGAATGTGCCGTAAGGGACAGGTAAAAATAGTCTTGAATTTTTAAATGTTTCCTTCAGTATTTCGCTTATCCTCCCTGAGTTTTCCATAAGGAAGCCATCTTTTTGGAGGAGTGGACCTACCCTGCAATGCACTGTGGTAGTTTCTTTGGCAAGCTTAAAGAAGGCTTTAGGATTGGATTTTATATTTTCTATATTTTCTGCTCTCTTTTCCATGAGAGCATTTAGATTTTCCTAAATACGTTTACACACACACACACATACACACACACACACACACACACGTACATGTATATATATATATATATATATATATATATATATATATATATATATATATATATATATAGTTTTAGGGAAAAGAACCAAGGTTCCTGAACTCATCGATGAAAATCCACTGTCACATATAGAAAAATTAATAAGTAGAAGCACAATATATAAGTATAATATAATACAAAGTAAATATCATAAGATAATGATAATAAATTATGATATTTACTTTGAATTATATTATACTTATTTATTGTGCTTGGTTCTTTTCCCTAAAACTATATATTTATATTTTATACTGTGAAACTTAATGTAATTTTAATTTTAATAGATTGAATTTAATTGAGTTTTTACCTGTAAATTTGGATTTTTATCCCTAATATTATTATTATTATTATTATTATTATTATTATTATTATTATTATTATTATTATTATTATATATATATATATATATATATATATATATATATATATATATATATATATATATATATATATATATATATATATATATATATATATATATATATATATATATATATATATATATATATACATATGTGTATGTATATATATATATATATATATATATATATATATATATATATATATATATATATATATATATACCTTCATGCAAGTAAATGTGTATAGCCACTACTATCCGAAGCGCATAATATTCTGTCGCATAAGATAATATACGGTTTTAATTATAATAAAAAGAATATTTTACTTTTGAGATTTTTATTAAATGCTATTGGTATTTTTGACCCACTACAGTCTGTGTAATGGGACTTCTACATATTCTCCAATTATTACTTCCTACTGTTAAATATAGGGGTAGCATTCCACAGGGAAGCCACTGATATATAAGAAGATAAGATGATCAAAGGCTGGAACACATTTGATCATTGGTCTGCTCTATCAGCACTGACCTGGGATTAAACACAGTCCATAGCAACCTCACTATACAATAGCAATATTTATCAATTAGATAATTTGTATCTGACAATGATGAGAAAATTCTTAGGAAATGTAGAAATGTACGTAGCCAGAACGGAACACCAGAAAAACACGGATTGGATAAAATTCAACACAGACTGGTGGCAGAAGAAGTCAAGCAATTCCCTGAAAAAATGATGACCTGTGTAGATTGATAAATAGTGGATCAAAGCCAAACATGAACTTGGAAAGAGAGGAGGAAAATATTGACAATGCCATGCTATGGATTTCATTCAGGTGTGGATCAATAATGCTTCGCATTAATAACAATCATCCGCTTTACAATATTACGGTAATGGAATTAAGAAGTTATTATCTTCTTGATTTTCATCATAGCATTAATCATGTAATTGTATCGGAATACCATCAGGCGTGGATCGTCATGAGGCAGTATCTCAGAGCACCTGATACCTACCGCTTGCGCTGTAATGCTTTTTAAATTTCAGATCACCTACAACATGAAGTAGTAAGAACACTAGAAGTGTGCTGAAATACTTTTCGGTTCATAGCCACTCGTTAAGTGACTCGTAAGTTAGTTCTAACAGGGAGCTGAAACCGCGTCAAATGTTCAAGAAATCTTTCTTCCTGTCGTTTATTGTATTGTTTATACGCGTTGAAGAGAGAGAGAGAGAGAGAGAGAGAGAGAGAGAGAGAGAGAGAGAGAGAGAGCGACAACAGTAAAGGAAAACAAAATAGTGACTTATGATTTTTAATAATTGCAGTCAGTTAATTGTGGTCATGCTGCAGCACCATCTTCAATACATTTACATCCTTGATTTCTGCGCTTACTATTTAGGGAACGGCAGAATTTGGGGTTGCTACCATTATATGGTACTTCATGCAGTGATGGTGTAGAATATTGAATTATTCTCTTTGCAATTAGTTTGGCGTCTACTCCATCCAAATACCTTATAAGCATGGACTAATATAAAACATTAACAAAATCTGAAACTAAACTAAAATGAGACCTAGTTTTTTCTTCGGTAGTCATTTA
The DNA here is from genome assembly GCF_046866305.1 of Octopus bimaculoides. Classification (NCBI taxonomy): domain Eukaryota; kingdom Metazoa; phylum Mollusca; class Cephalopoda; order Octopoda; family Octopodidae; genus Octopus; species Octopus bimaculoides. The sequence continues at coordinate 72,965,573 of NC_142935.1, forward strand.
TCAATTGAAATACATGCTCAAATATATTAGAAGCATGTGTAACATGCATATAGTGCATGCATATATTATGCATTATATACGTTACCTACATTATATACATACATAAGATGGTGCCGAGAACAAGATGGCAGTAAAGAAACAGAAGCGGAAGTGTGCGGTAAAAACTCTAAAATAACTTTCAGCATTTAACTTTAAAATCTATTGGCGTAAGTTTCTTCTTTTTCCCTGTGTTCAGAACATTCGTAACCACATTTTTCTTGGTATGACTGCATTAGGTTATACAAATTTCTTTTTATCCTGACTGAGTTCCTCGATTATTTGAAACCATTTTTCTGAATACAAAATGCAACAAACCACAAGCATCACAGCTTGGCAGCGAAAGAGCTTCTATGTGAATAGTAGGTCTGCAAGAAAGAACAGTCAAAATTCCCTAAAACCACACGTTATCGACTTTCAAAACAATTAAGGCGTACGACATCAAATTGAACGACAGCAGCACCCACTACACTTACAATTTTAGCTAAGACGTTATAAAACACCTGAGAAACAATAAAGACCTCTTGTTGCGGCGGCTGCTGCCGCTGCTGCTACTAATACTACTACTACTACTACTACTACTGCCACCGCTGCTATCGCAACCGTCGCTCCAGCCGCCGCCGCCACCCCCACTACTCCTGCTGTTGCTGCTGCTGGAACAATTTTTATATCTAAGTCCAACACAAAGTTCAATAAAAATAAGAGCAGTTTTAAAAATATCAAACATTTATAACATGTAACGGTGCGTGGCCTAGTGGTTAGAGCATTGCAATCACAAGATCGTGGTTTCGATTTCCAACTGGCGGTGCGTTGTGTTTTATTTCACATTGCTCCTCTCCACACAGCAGTAAATGGGTATCCTTGCGACGGAAGGACCATTCCGTTCAAAGTAATTGTTGGCCTGCCCACATAGCCAGCTGGGTGGCATCATTGGAAAGCTGCGACAGTGTGTGGAGGCGCATAGTGACTAGCGGCAGTACTATTGTATTCGATAGTCTGGACAT
>NC_142935.1:72979112-72991612 GCF_046866305.1 Octopus bimaculoides
CGCCATCCGTTTAGAGAAAAATTTGTAGTTTAGAATCAGTAGTTCTTTGACTGCTATTTCTAAATGTTCAGTATGTTGGAGAAGCAACTCAATGCTAATCCCTGTATATTTATGATGATAAATGGTTTTACCGATAAAGGTTTTTTCATGCTGAACTACATGGCAAAATTGTTAATTATTAATTCTATTCTTGTATATATATATCTATATATATATATATATATATATATATATATATATATATCGGACAGACGAGCCTCCCATTACGTAGAAGAGTAGCTGTCCATAAGGAACAAATAAACCTCCCTCAATACCGCCAAATTCCACTCAGTGGCCACATAGACTCTTGCGCCAGAAACAAAAACCCTAAATTCATTATATTCCCTTTCTATCAATGTAAAGACAGAATCTCCACATAAGAAAGAATCAACAAGGAGAATCTTTTCATAGAGAAATTCCAACCATTTCTTAACACACAAACCCCTCAGTGACCTTATTTCTCTATGAACAGACACAAACATCCTGTTGGGAAAAAAAAGAGTTCATAACTCTAACTAAAAACACTTGTCTCCCCTTACACACACTTCCTGTTTTGACCCCACATTTCCTGCTTAACACAAACTTTTAACCCTTTTTTAAAACCTAACAAAACTCTCAACTCTCATGCATCCTTATTTTTCCTACCAATTTATACATGAACTACTATTGAACTACAAAAGCTCAAAGACAATATAATGTATGGGTATATTTATTTTTTTCTATATTATTGTTTTATATATTATTTTCTTCATTTTGTACTTTTTTGTACTTCTTTGTAAAAATACATTTTCATTCTCCTTCTTCTTGATAATTTGTTTCATCGCAATGAAAACCGGTTAGAAAAAACCTTTATTAAATTATACTTCCAGTTCAACATTCTGGCTTTTTTTCATTTTCCTATTATTTCTCCACGTGCGGTTAACACAACCCCACTATTTACTGACTTGTACCTTCTACCACACGTGTGATACAGAATGCCACCTAAAAATAACCCCAATCTTCCAGAGAAAGTCACCAATGAGACCATCCTAAAAGAACTCAAAACACTTAACACACACCTACTCACATTTTCCAGCAAAATTGATGAACTTCTCCTTCAAACCCAAGATATCCCAGTAAACAACCCACATCAACATCTTTCGGATAAGATTAATGATAACCTAAATGAAATTAGCACTACACTAAAAACTTTAATTACCAACTCATCATGGAAGGAACCACATACATCATCCAACTCACAGAATGAACACACTTTAACTCCAGCACTACACATCAAAAACCAGATCAAATCTACCTGGACCAAGAAACTGCACAACAGAAAACTCCTTTTCTGGAACATGCTTAAAAACCACAACAATGCTGAAATTTATGACAAATGGTTAAATTCTTCTCCCATCATACTACCCCGTAAATTCCAAATTAAACACATCACAGATGAACCAGAAGAACAACGCTTTCTAAGAGAAAAACTGGCATCTGAAAAGATGAAAACTGAAGTGGAACTTTTAAAACTCAGAGCACAAAATCACGAACAAAAATACACAAAAATTGATGATGAGATGCTCTTCGAACTTACCACACACTCCAACGAGCAATCCATCGAACATGTTATTAAGCTGTGGAAAGATGAATGCCAAAAGGAAGAACTAACTTCCCTTAAACACTGGGAAAACAACAAAAAATTCCTCCATAACTATGAAAAACAATTCATATTAAACCTCAAATCAAAAAACCCCTTCACAAAAGGACCAACAATACATACTACCACTGCTCCCCACAAACACCACCCCAAACCACACTACAAACACACATACCCCACTACCTCCCTCCACACCAAACACATCCTCTTCCAACCCTACAAAAACCCTTTTTCCCCACAAAATAATCCAAACAAGACCCAACTCAGCCATTCTCCTTCCATATGGATTAGAAGCTTCATGAACCCCCCTTATACTTGCTATTATCCTCATCTCAATGCCCCTTACTCTCACACCAATAACAAACAAGGAATCCTACCCACACCTATGCATAAATCTCCCACCCAAGGTACGCCATACCGTCCACCCAACAAACACCCACAAGCATACCATTTTTTCTACAGATCTTCATACCCAGGCAACCCACACCAACAGAACCACAATAACTACCTACCCAACTCCAACCTTACATACAATCCACCCTACAAACACCCGAACCCCCCCCCCCCCCGCATTTCTCACAAAACCTTAAACCATCACATCCCATACCAATACAATCACTATACCTACCCACCCACTTCCAGCCTATCCAACCAACAATACCCCTACCCCTACCCCTTCTACCACAACTCTAACAATCACTACACCCCCCACTTCAACAACTATATTTTAGACAGAGGGGAGAAAAACAGGCACTACCGCTAATAAAGACCCATCAAAAGAAAACTAAAAAGAAAACTAAAATAATAAACCTCTCTAATAAAACCCTTACACAAACCCAAATTAACATCCTAGCCAGAGGCTTAAAATTCACACCCACCCCAAGAACACCCAACCCCCCTGAGATCAAGGATGACATTTCAGAATTTTGCAGAAAGCTTCGTTTAACAGAAGCTTTCATATACTTCAACAATGAGGATGACTCAATTATTAAAAACAAAAGCAACTTCATACCTTCCAAAGGAAGGAATAAAGCACTGGATGAGTTTTGCAACCACATCCAGAGTTTCTCTTTTACCCCACCTAAAACCAAGGTCAAATCAAACTTTAATAGCATAGAATGGAAAAATCTAAGAAACTTACAACAGGACAAAAGCCTTACTATCAAAGAAGCTGACAAAGGTAGTTCTGTAGTCCTAATGAACACAGATTTTTACAAACACCTAGCACTCTCCTTACTAAACGATAACTCCTTCTATGAAACTATCACCAACTATAAACAACAAAAAACTCTCAAAAACCTCACCACCCTTATACTCCAGCAAGGTCAAGGACTCACGGACAAAGAAAAAGATTACATCACTAATTTCAAATGCAAGCCCAGCCTCTTCTATGGCCTCCCTAAAATCCATAAGAACAAATCCATCACCGAAGCTTGCAAACTCTCCTCTGAAATCTACATCAACATCAAGGCACCGGGAGATTTAAAACTAAGACCCATTATAGCAGGCACCTCCTGCGAAACACATCGCTTAAGCAATTTCTTGGACATTCTTTTGAAACCTTTCCTAAGCCACATCAAAAGTTTCATCAGAGATGATCTTGACATGCTCAATCACCTCCCGAAAACAACAAACGAGGAGTCACTCTTGGTTTCTTTTGACGTGGTCAACCTTTATACAAATATCCCTCATGAATATGCGATTGAGGCAATTAAATTCTGGCTGCACAAACACCCAGAAACATTTCCTAATCGCATCAACACAACTTTGATCATAGAATCACTTAAGTTCATTCTGACCAACAATTACTTCCTGTTTGCAGACACATACTTTCGCCAAAAATGTGGTATCGCGATGGGTACTAAAGCTGCACCAGTCCTTGCGAACCTCATAATGGGTTTTTTTGAATTAACACTATATGAAACCTCATGTCAGAAATTTGGACACCTTTTCCACATCTTTTTAATGGATAACTGGAAAAGATATTTGGATGATTGTTTCATCATATGGAATGAACCCTATGAAAAACTTCTAGAATTCAAATCCATTCTTAATAACATACATCCCAACATTCAATTCACTATGGAATTCAGCAAACATCATCTCCCTTTTCTTGATCTCTTAATCATAAAAACACCTAATAACCAAATCACAACCGACATCTACCACAAACCTACAGACTCACAACAATACCTCCTTTTTAGCTCATGCCACCCAAAACACACAAAGATAAATATCCCCTTTAATTTAGCTAAAAGAATTTGCACCATTGTCTCTGACCCAACCACTCGAGAAATACGCTTACAAGATCTCAAAAAAACACTGTTACAACGCCAATATCCCTCCACACTCATAGATCTTGGAATAAAACGTGCCAAGGAACTTGACAAAAACACACTAAAAACCAACCAGCATAATAACACACCCAACCCCAAAATACTTCCATACATCTCCACCCATAACCCCAATAACATCGAAGCATTCACCACAATTAAACAAAACCTCCCCTTACTCACCACAGACCCGAAAATGAACAATATCATTAATACACACAAAGTCCTTAAATGCAAAAGGCAACACAAATTTTTGAAAACATTATTAACCAATTCCAAACTACATACACCACTTCCACCCCCATCAGTTAAAAAATGTGCACGCCCTAATCGTGGCACCTGCCCCTACCTACTTGAAGGCTCTGAATTTACCTTCAAACGAGGAACAAAGTTTAAAATTAAGACCAATTTCTCTTGTTCCTCGAGTAACCTCATTTATGTCCTTACTTGCGCAGGTTGCCAACACTTCTATATCGGACAGACGAGCCTCCCATTACGTAGAAGAGTAGCTGTCCATAAGGAACAAATAAACCTCCCTCAATACCGCCAAATTCCACTCAGTGGCCACATAGACTCTTGCGCCAGAAACAAAAATCCTAAAGTCATTATATTCCCTTTCTATCAATGTAAAGACAGAATCTCCACACAAGAAAGAATCAACAAGGAGAATCTTTTCATAGAGAAATTCCAACCATTTCTTAACACACGCACCCCTCAGTGACCTTATTTCTCTATGAACAGACACAAACTTCCTGTTGGGAAAAAAAGAGTTCATAACTCTAACTAAAAACACTTGTCTCCCCTTACACACACTTCCTGTTTTGACACCACATTTCCTGCTTAACACAAACTTTTAACCCTTTTTTTAAACCTAACAAAACTCTCAACTCTCATGCATCCTTATTTTTCCTACCAATTTATACATGAACTACTATTGAACTACAAAAGCTCAAAGACAATATAATGTATGGGTATATTTATTATTTTTTTTCTATATTATTGTTTTATATATTATTTTCTTCATTTTGTACTTTTTTGTACTTCTTTGTAAAAAAACATTTTCATTCTCCTTCTTGATAATTTGCTTCATCGCAATGAAAACCGGTTAGAAAATATCTTTATTAAATTATACTTCCAGTTCAACATTCTGGCTTTTTTTCATTTTCCTATTATTTCTCCACGTGCGGTTAACACAACCCCACTATTTACTGACTTATATATATATATATATATATATATATATATATATATATATATATATATATATATATATATATATATATATATATATATATATATACATACATACAAGCAAAACAGTGGTTCTCATCTGGTGTCCATATTTGATTTTTCGGGAGCATGCAAGTAAAATGGTAAAGTGGAGAGGCATGGTTGTATTTTAAGTGTCCATGTATAAGTTACTTTTTTTTTTATCGATATATTTACTGCAAAGGAAACTCATATTTCTTTCTCGAACGTTTTACGTAGAGCAGTCTACGCATGTTAATGAGTGAAACGCAAAATAGGAAGTTTGAAACAAGTATCTATAAAATTAGTTTTTAAACATTGAATGACTGTTGAGGTCCACCAGAATAGCATAGTAATTAAATGGGTCCATTGATCAAAAGGGATAGAAAATCTCTACTTTAGAGCCTTGAATTTATAATTCATAACATAGAGTAAAGTAGTAATAGTAAATTGTTAAAGTCTTTTACAGCCGTTCATAGAATAGCTAAGCATGTGGAACAGGCATTATTTAGCAAGGATTTTCAGGTAGAGAGATATAAAGAATATCCATAAACAAGAATATTAGTAGTTACCAGTTCGTTGAGTAACTAAGCAGAGTTCAAAGTAGGCATATAGTATTGGTTGTTAGTTTTATGGTCGAAGAATTAATAAGATCCTTCTGAAATGATAATAGCCTCTAGCAGTTCCATTGATGAAATATCAAGGGAAATCCAAGGTGAAAGCTGATAAAAATTATTTCTTCCATCTTTGAAGAGAAAGTCAGGTAGATATAAGTCTTCAAATATTACATGACAATGTAATGTGGAGGAAGGATAAGAAGTGCATCAGGGTCGCACGTATACTGAGGGCGTACATAACATATGGGGTCATGGAATGTATATATATATATATATATATATATATATATATATATATATACATCTGTACATATATAAATATATATGTACTCATGTATACAAACATACACAGACATGTACTCGTATAAAATCGCATCGAGATGTAACACGCGTATATTCGAATATATACGCGTGCTCAGATACCACTGTACATATACATACGTATATATGTACATAGGGATATATACATATATCTCGCACACATATACACACACATGCATATATATATACATATATATACACACATAAACACACACATATATACACTGATGTATACATATAAGTTAGCACTATCCTCGAATAAAGTGAATTTTATTGTATGGGGTTGATATAAATAGACTAAGAATGAATGATAGAACCGTAATTAATTAATTAAATAATTTGTTAGGTAAAGAAGAATAAATCTGACAACGTAAGTATATAAATTTATTTTAACTAGTGTTTATTTATAATAGGTTTTATATGAATTATAAGCTAGGTGGGGCGTAGAAATAAGAATTAATGGAGGAGAGTAATGTAAGGGCCAAAAAAAAAATAATATTGATAAAGGCGCAGGAGTGGCTATGTGGTAAGTAGCTTGCTTACCAACCACATGGTTCCAGGTTCATTTCCACTGCGTGGCACCTTGGGTAAGTGTCTTCTACTATAGCCTCGGGCCGACCAAAGCCTTGTGAGTGGATTTGGTAGACGGAAACTGAAAGAAGCCCGTCGTATATATGTATATATATATATATGTATGTGCGTGTATATGTTTGTGTGTCTGTGTTTGTCCCCCACCACCACCACCAGCATCGCTTGACAACCGATGCTGGTGTGTTTACGTCCCCGTAACTTAGCGGTTCCACAAAAGAGACCGATAGAATAAGTACTAGGCTTACAAAGAATAAGTCCTGGGGTCGATTTGCTCGACTAAAGGCGGTGCTCCAGCATGGCCGCAGTCAAATGACTGAAACAAGTAAAAGAGTAAAAGAGTAAAGAAGTATGATGTAAGTATACTTATTTAACTTAAGTGAACTAATAACAAGTCTGAACTTCATATTATTGGGAATATATTAGATGGTTATAAACACTTGGAATTGTGGTGAAATCTAAAACAATGGGGAATTTATGAACACAAGAGAACGGTTCGTGGTGCTTATTTAATAATAACTGTGCTTCAACTGAAGAGGCATTACATAAATTATGAAGTATGTGAGGTATCGAAATATGACTTAGAGGAGTAGGATAAAGTAGAAGTCAATCGAATAAAACTGAAATATGTAATGTTAGGATAAATGTATTAGTTTAATTAAGTGAGTTAATGCCACATCTACATTAATATAACAGTGAAAGTAAAGTGTTAGACAGCTATACAGAAGTAGTTTTGATATCGCTTTTGGATTTGTGGTAGACTACTTTGAAATATTTATGGACACCGGTGGAAAATGCTTTATGCTGCTTATTTAATAACTGTGCTGAGTTATGCGGCAATATCTGTGAAAATTCCTTCGAACATACCAACTCGGTGTATTATGGCCTTGGTATGGCGGACTTGAGCCAATGATGGATCAGGACACTAGGGGGTTAAGCTAGGTTAATTTAATATGCTCTCCACAGTGTGGCATTATTCTTTTATACTTCTATATTTTGTATAGCTTTCACCAATGTAACCAGTTGATGTTTAACTCTCCCCGCCACCAATTATAATATGAGATTCACAGTGCTGACAGGTTTTCCTCAGATGGCATCATCTAATCTTACTACCTTCTAACTCTAACCGCCTTCTCACTATCCAATAATCCAAGCTCATACAGATGTCTACAATACAATACAATTTTCGCATTCATAATCTGTTTCTTTTTTTCATTTTTAACATTTTTCTTTCACCCCTTACAATATCTACTGTCCCTCTATATATATGTATGAGGATTATACGTGTGTATGTGTGTATCTGTGTGTGTTTGTGTGTGTGTATGTGTGTGTGTGTGTGTGTGTTTGTGTGTGTGTGTGTGTGTGTGTGTCTGTGTGTGTGTGTGTGTGTGTGTGTGTGTGTGTACAGAGTGCGTAAGGTATTTGAGGACATACCTTTTTGGGATCATTGCTGCATTTTTTACTAACTCTGTATAATTTTTGTTTCAGAAAATAATAGTGGCAGACCCTCAGCTTACTCAAGAAATGAACAGGCATTCTGTTATTGTGGTGATAAAAGCTGAGCATAGTGATTTAGAAATATCTCGATTTCTAAAAGTTTGTAAGGAGCTAGAGACTGTCGATGGAAACGTATCACCAGTACCAAAGCATAAAAAGAATTCTAAACGCTCTGAAGTAACCAGAACACCTGAATTTAACCAGCAAGTTCAACAGACAAATGATTACAATTCCAGAAGTCCTTGAGGTTAATTGCACAGGATCTCCATGTGTCAGAAGGGACAGTCAGAAATGTTGTCCACAAAGACATCAGATATAAGTCTTATATGATAAGGAAAGGTAAATTAGTCCGAAAAAGCAAAAGAAAGTCACTAAACCAGATCTAAAAGGCTCTTAAACACGCTGAAAAATCCAACAGAAGAAGATTTGACGTGTTTTATCTCAAACAAGAAAAAGTTAACAGAAAAAGTTAGAAGAAATGACAAATGGTTATGAGCAGACCCTTCTGAAGTTCCAAGTGTTATGCATACAAACTTTTCTGCAACTGGTTTTAGGGGTTGCCAGCAATGAAGGACATGTGATGCCCCCTTACTTCTTTTCACAATGCATTAGATTTGACTCTGCTGCCTACATTGTGGTCCTAGAAATAATTGTTAAGCTCTGGATAGACAGTGTACGCAATGGAAGGCCATATGTAATTCAGTAAGACTCTGCACTATTGCACTATCAAACATGGATCTAGTAACACGGGAATGGATGTGTGAAAATGTTCATAATCAAATAACCCTTAACATTCGACCTCCATTTTCCCCAGAACTCGACCATTGGAATATAACACGTATATTATACATACAATATATATATATATGGAACAAAAACGCAATAGAGGTCATTAAAACATTCGGACAGATAGACGATACAAAGGTGGATAAGAGAAACAACGATTAGGGCAGGCAAAAAAAGGACGGGTCATTCGTGGCTTTCTTTCCTCAGTCAAATTCCAGAAGTCACGACCATTCCGGGCAGTTACACTTGAGCTGGTTCGATCTGATTACACACACACACACACACACACACACACACACACACACACACATATATATTTATATATATATTTATATATATATATATATATATATATATATATATATATATATATATATATATATATATATATAATAAGTCCTGGGTCGATTTTCTTGACTAAAGGCCGTGCTCCACCATGGCCGCAGTCAAATGGCGGGAACAAGTAAAAGAATATATACATACATACATACATACCTATATCTAATACTCATTTATTATTTGTATTATACACACACACACACACACACACACACACACACACACATATATATATAGATAGATAGATAGATACATACATACATACATACATACATTTACACACCTATACGTCCATGAGTTTCTGCGCGCGCGCTTGTATACGATTATGTGCATATATATCACGAAGTGAATTTATGCGCGGGCACATGTCTCTGCGTATATGTACATGTGAGATTATATGAGAGAAAAAATCTGTGCATGTATGTAAATTTGTGTGTGTATATACTTATATACATGTATGTATATACATCCCCCAACTCCTATGCTACGTATACCGTCACTATGCCATCGACACTCATGCACTTATCATTATTCCTTCAGACAATCTCGTACACATTGAAGATTCATAACTGCCTCGGTTTTTTTTTTTCAAAGATGGACTTGTACATCTTTAACTTTGGATTTACCTTGATACTTCAACAATGGAATTGCAAACAGATATTATCGTTTGCTAAGGATTTCATTAATTCTTCGACCATGGAACTAGCAACCAATATAATATTTTACTTTGGAGACTCTTTACTTATTAAACGAACTGTTAACTACTAACATCTTAGTAAACGGATATTATTTATTTCTCTCTCTCCAATGACGGTGTACTTAGCTTGCGTGGAAATCCTTGATATGATATTATTGGGGAAGAAAACTGGGTACGCCTTTACGGTGGAGCAGTCATCATATTGTACAACGGTCATCGGGAAATGTTTTATTTTTATTTTAGCTCATCAATTGTACAGAATCTATGTTTAATCAATGACGAGATGTTAAAAGCACACGTTCACAAATTAGGCAAATCTCCTGCTGATATAATTTATGACTGCTCATGTAACTGCTGATCAATGACATTCATCGGGGAATGAAACCGGGTATGCCTTCTCTGAGAAGCATTTTACAAATCGGGCAATGGAGATTAAACAAATTATTTCGCTTTATTATCTTCCTGTCAAGAAAGATAGGTGCTTAAATTCTTATCTAACCTACAATGAGTGTTTGTAAATTTTAAATAGCTATATATGTGTGAGATATGTGCGTATATCTATGCATGTATATATATATATATATATATATATATATATATATATATATATATATGTATGTATGTATGTAATGTATGTACATGTGTATGTATGTAAGTATGTATGTATGTGTGTCGGTGTGGCTGTGTACCGCTTTAGCGATAGTGTGTCAGCGTTACCATGACAACCATTGCCATTTCTTTTTTAAGTGTAAGTTTGAAAGTGAATGGGGAGAAGTTACAATGCACAAGTCTTAAGGCTAAAATGTGTCAACAGAACAGCACCGAGGAGTCATGAACTGGATGGGGCCCGTCTTTCTTACAGTGTAAGAAGTTAAAAGCCTAAATTCTTACCTGAGAGGGGTTCGTTTAAGAGATATCTGTATCCAATGAATCACTGGTGTATTACTTATATGTAATTATGAGTATTAATGTTAATGCTTATATATATGGTAGGTAAAGAAAGGAATAAACCGAAGTTTATCTATATTTAAGGAAAAGTAAGAAAATGGAGATACAATTGGTAATTGATAAACCTCAGTTATTATTTGTTGATTATAAAAAGACAATATCTCGTTTTACAGCTGTTTCTGTTTGCACCATTTTGGGTATAATCAGACTTAATTATTACAATAATAATAATTACCATTTTAAATAATTATACTAACTTAAATAGCATAACTTCATCAGAACGGAAAAATAGAGAAAATGAAAAGAAAAAGAAAGAGAAAATAAGGATATACTAACTGATGTGATATGCTATCACTCTGAAGACCTTTCGACCGGCTGAAAAATTTAATTGTAAGCCTAATACTTATTCTGTTGGTCTCTATTATATGTCTACGGGGACATAAACACGCCTGCATCTATTGTCAAGCGCTATTTGGAGGACAAGCACAAACGCACAAACATTCACACACATATACACACACACATATATCTATATGACGGGCTTCTTTCAGTTTCCGTCTACCAAATCCACTCACAAGGATTTGGTCGGCTCGAGACTATAGTAGAAGACACTTGCCCAAGGTGCCACGCTGTGAGACGGAACCTGGTAACACGTGGTTGGTAAGCTAGCTACTTACCACACATCCACTCCTGCGCCTATACTTATTTTCAAATTGTTTGATTATAAAAGTCACTTCCTTTAGAGAATATATTTTTCAGGAGGACTAGACCTGTTACCATCTCTAAATTCTATTACTGTTTAGTGGGAAAAGAAATCGCTGTATCTTGAAAAATACCCAAGCCTGGTCGAGTCGGGAAAGTAAGGTGAAATGAAACACCATTGATTATATTTTCTTAAATATCCTGACATAAAAATAATCCAGATTTTGTCTTGAGTTCTGATCACAACTAAAGCAATTCTTAGAAGGGAACGGACAGGCTTCCTTGAGAAGAATATGGAATAATGAATCCATAATACAGCATTCAGTGTTTATAATGAATATCAATGATTGCAACATAGGCTCAAAGAATTTGAAGTAATGTTGTCAATGAGATTTATACCAGAATTATATACATATATTACGGAGATGTACTTGCATAGCAAGTGACCTGATATGAGACCGAAAACAATTGTTTCACACACACACACACACACACACACACACACACACACACATATATATATATATATATATATATATATATATATATATATACAATTTAAAATTTAGGGTTCAGCAATTATCGATTGACCACGCACCGAAAATTAGAGATAGCAGGCAAAAACTACTATTTCTGAACTAAAATTTAAGTTGAGAAATAGCAGTTTTTGGTTGCTATTTCTAATTTTCGATGTGTGGTGAAGCAATACTTACTGAACCCTAAATCTTAAATTGTGTTTATACATT
>NC_142935.1:72996612-73004112 GCF_046866305.1 Octopus bimaculoides
TTAAAGAAATTTTGCGCAGTTATAATTTTACGTTGAGAAGTATTCTTGGTTATGACATATAGCCGGTCAGGGAGTTACCATTGTTTTCAAGCCCACTGTTGCACTATTGCACCGGAAGTACATAGCATCTTTACTGATGTAGGTAAACAAACAATCTTTGTCAACTTAGTTGTGAAAAAACCCAGGGCCGAAATCCCTTTTTGAAAGGGAAAAGAGGGTTGTATCCCCTTTTATTGTTCCATTTATAGCCTTAGTTATCAGTTGAGCCTACATAGGTTTTTTTTTTTTCGTTCTCTAGTCCAGAACGTGGAAGACCACGTTTTAAGATGAAATTCTTTCTCCATAGGGCATCCACCGACTTCATGAATTCGCGATGACAACCGGATTTTACGAATATTGTAGGATCATTGGCCTCTCGGCTAAGCAAAGCGTTTATTTTGCCTGGGATTACATGAGTTCTCTGTTGCTCCAACATATTTTCATGTGCGTGCTCTTACATTGTAGATGCTGCTGATGCTGATACTATTGAACGTACTCGGAGTTGCAAATGTGCATTTAATGGGCACTCACTGGTAACCTTGCATGAGCATTCTTACTGCGCGAGTTTTGGAAGCGTTCACTAATATTTTCTTTACACTAGACGCACAGTTGAATTAGCCCCTTACTTAATGTATATTAAATAGTATCACATGCATATGGAACTGTGTTTAAATGTATTTTTACTAATCAAAGGAATTCTCTCCACACAGGTTTTGACGTTATATGAGAATGATAGAACAAACCAGAGTATTTATGACAACACGCATTGTGTGTGTCAACTCCCGGCGTATAAGTAATATGACCCTTTCATCCGGCGGCTACCAGATCTGTGATGTATTCTTATATACTAGCTGGCCCTCGCCGTCATTTTTGACGGCTAATTGTTGTATTGACGGCTAATTGTACGACTTTACACGTAAAACATTAAATTGAATAATATTACATGAAATGAGAAATATATGAATCATGAAAGTAAGATATAAAGTTCTAAATTATCCTAAGCAAAATGGCCTGTACCGACAGATTGTTTTACGTTTTTTTTATTCATCATAAGACAAATAACACTAATAACAGTGTCATTATTACCTAATTGTTATCTTTTATTTCTTGAATAGAAGGACTATAATTATTTTCAATTTACGATAATTAAAAACAGAACAGAATTTAAATGCTTGCAATTGAAAACAATTGCATATTTTAAATTTATTAAAAACGAACGATCGGGCTTTTAAGTCTCCAGTAGTCTACGTGTGAGAAAGGCAATCTGTCTCCTTGATAATTAGGTGGAATTTAAAATAGTCTGTTCTAAGTAATAGAATATTGACTCTATTTACAATAACGTCATAAATAAATATGAAAATGTAGCAGAAACAAATATTCCAAATGCAGAAAGCAAAAACGACCGGATTTCAACGAGATAATTATCCCAACCAGATAATCACGAAAAACAAACTGAATGAAGCATAGAAAGCTACATCTAACATATATAATCACATAAGAGTTTATTGAGCAACATTGTAAAATGCAAATCAACAGCTGCATGAAACCTATAAAGAAGGAATTCACTCTTATCTTTAGGATAAAATAATTATAATCCAAAATCCTTCAGAAAACCAATACGTTCTCCTTCAGGCAGAGTAATTCTGTTACCCACTTAGGTAGACACCAAACATCAAAGGTCAAACTATCATTCATGTTTAAAGAAATCTTACTCATATTTACAATATACTTTGCAAAACAGGAAATAAGAATGTGTATCAAATCCTTTTCGAATAAAAGCAGCAGATTTATTAAATGTTTCAATGATCAAAGCGTAAATTTGTATTGTTACTTGTCGAGTTCAGGCTCTGCAATCTGTCCAGACGCCGGTAACAAATAGTGACCAACAATATTTATGTCACTGAACTGCTCTACAATGACTACAATATCACACCAGTTCATTTACTCAAAGGAATGCAGAAATTGGTTAGCAACTTAAAATTGCGTATGATCCCTTCGGTTTATCATAGCAGAATACAAAACTACTATCACAACCTTATTCCAACTCAATCCTTCCACATTTTAGCATCACCACTGCAATGATTGGACCAGATCCTTTACCCCAGAAGCGTCCTCTTCGTATAAGCTTAAGTAAGACTTCCAGACCACGAACCGAGCTGAACTGCTCGTGTCTCTTTTGGTAAACCCTTTAAGCGTGCCTACAGAAGCAAGAACCTAAAACTACAAACGAAGGTTATGGTGTATGAAGCCAGATTTGTGTCCACCTTGCACTCCCGGTTTGAGACATGGACCTTGCACCGCCAACACACCACAAACCCGTACTACTTCATCAACAAAAACTGCCAAAAAGGCATGGCACTGTCAACAACATTGCAGTCCTTGAATGGACCAAAGTCAATCATATTGAGGCTATCATCAAACATCACCTTAGATGCGCAGGTCAGTCCGTTTCGTGAATAACACCAAGCAGCCACGTCATATCCTGTATAGCGATGTCATCATCGACAGTACACTATGCCGATATGTCAAGCAACGCTATATTAAAAAAAAAACAACTGAAGAGCACAAACAACAGCGCTAAATACGAGGAGAAACACATAGAAGAAATGCATCGTGGCGTTTTATCAAGATTTATGGAGAATATTTCGAAAAACATCGTCGGAAAAATGAAGAAAAATGGCCACGATGAAAGACCTGCCAATGCCATTCACAGCCTCCAGCGACAAACAGATGTAAAATTTATAGGCAAGTGTTCCATGCAAATATCGGTCTTGACAACCAAGCACAAAAGAAGAAAAAACACTCAGAAACGACATGGAACCGACGACAATGATATATATATATATATATATATATATATATATATATATATATATATATATATATATATATATATATATATATATATATATATATATATATATATATATATATATATTATTTTGTTTAAAAGAGTTCCGACACTGTCTGTTTTTTATGTTTTATTTATATTCCTGCAAAACCAATGTGGGATATAGAATATGGAATATACAATATCTAAGATAATATACAATATATAATATAAAATAAAAATGGATGGTACCATGAAATAAAGTATTGAATGTCTTATTGAATATATGGAATATGTCTTATTGAATAGATGAAATATTGAGTGTTCAATATAATAAAAGATTAAATATATAAAGGCGAATATGTATTTTCTATACCTTGTGGTATTTCATCATGGCCGGTATGACAGACTTTAACAGTCTGTTAAAGTCTGTCATAACGGCCATGATGAAATACCACAAAGTATAGAAAATATGAAATACCACAAGTCTGTCATACCGGCCATGATGAAATACCACAAGGTATAGAAAATATGAAATACCACAAGGTATAGAAAATATGAAATACCACAAGGTATAGAAAATATGAAATACCACAAGGTATAGAAAATATGAAATATCACAAGGTATAGAAAATACATATTCGCCTTTATATATTTAATCCTTTATATTGAACACTCAATATTTCATCTATTCAATAAGACATATTCCATATATTCAATAAGACATTCAATACTTTATTTTATAGTAACATCCATTTTTATTTTATATAATATATTGTATATTATATTAGATATTGTATATTCCATATTCTATATCCCACATTGGTTTTGCAGGAATATAAATAAAACATAAAAAAACAGACAGTGTTGGAACTCTTTTAAACTCTTTTATTTATTTATTTATACATATATAGGGTGGCTGAAAATTAAGTAGGCATTAAAAATTGATGATAAAATCCATATTCCTTTTACAAATTTATTGAAACAAATGATGCATATTCTTTTTTGCACGGGAAGATGAAAGTAAATCTTCATATTTTAACGTAAGTACCGGTTGCGTCGACCAGTTTCCTCAAACAGCGAGAGATGGCACTAACAACCTCCTGGAAGACGTCGTCTGAGAAATTGAAAACCTTAGGAATTCGTATCTTCAAGCCGTTTAGTGTGCGAGGATTTGTCTTGAACTCCTCCTCTTTTGTGTAACCACACAAGTAAAAATCACATGGATGGAGTGAGATCTGGACTTCAGGACTTCTGCGGTCACAGTCTTCAGGTCTTAGATCCTGCACGAAATTTCAATTCTTTATACACCACCGTACGTATTGTGTGTTGTTATTCCTCCTTAACGAGTTGCTTGACGTGTTGATTCTTGTTGGCTGCGATGAAATATATATATATATATATATATATATATATATATATATATATATATATATATATATATATATATATATATATATATATATATATATATATATATATATATATATATAAATTTAAATAAGAAGGGTGAAAAAATGAATATTAATTTGATTAATATCAATTTAAAACTAGTGGCCTTGCATATAGATAAAAACTGAAGATTCAGAAAAATTATATTCCATACATATAAGAGGGATGACCACTTAGTGGACATCCATTTTGCTAGAAGTAGAGCATTTATGGTCTGACCACTAAGAAAAGATTTTCTCAAGAAAATTCAGCAAACACCAGAACGTAAGCGAGCAAGACAAATGAAAAGATGCAAAATATAAAGATTAATCAAAGACCGGTGCGGACGTCTCGTGTATAGTTCTGCAAATGATATTGCCAAGACGATCATACTGAAGAGTTGCGGACAATTACGTAAGTGGTGTCAACGAAACCAGTCTATGATTAATCTTTATATTTTGTATCTTTTCATTTGTCTTGCTCGCTTACGTTGTGGTGTTTTTGAATTTTCTTGAGAACCATCTCTTCTTAGTGGTCAGACAATAGGTGGTCTACTTCTAGCAAAATAGATGTCCACTTGGTGGTCATCCCTCTTATATGTAGATAGATAGATAGATAGATAGATAGATAGATAGATATGCATGAATGAAAGAAAGAAAGGAGTTGTTGGAATGGCTTAAATTGTACTTATATGGTCAGCTTGTTGAAGTTAATGCCAATTTAAGATTTCAGTCTTGTTTTAGTCATTGCTTTGACATCATGTCTCTCTCTCTCTCTCTCTTTTTTCTCTTATATACAAATCATGTATGTATAATATACACATTCACTTACATACATACATACATACACGCACACACATGCAATACACAATGTATAATGTAATATATATATATATGTATATATATGTATATATATGTATATATACATACACGTATACATCCACCCATCCACACTCATATAAATATATATATATATATATATATATATATATATATATATATATATATATATATATATATATATATATTCCATGTTTTCAATAAGACATTCAATACTTCATTTCATTGTACCATCCATTTTTATATTATATATTATATATTCCATATTCTATATCCCACATTAATTTTACAAGAATATGAATAAAACATAAAAAACAGACAGAGTTGGAACTCTTTTAATAAAATAATATATATATATATATATATATATATATATATATATATATATATATATATATATATATATATATATATATATATATATATATATACACACACATACATATACATATATATATGTGTATGTGTGTGTGCGTGTGGCCATGCTAGGGCACTCCCTTGAATTTTTAATCGAATGAATGGGCCATGGGACATATTTTTTAAGCCTGGTACTTATTATATCGCTCTCTTTGGCAGAACCGCTAAGTTACGGGGACGCAAACACACTAACACTAGTTGTCAAGCGATGACGGGGAAATAAATATAGGCACAAAGACACGCACACATAAATATATATATATAATATACTCACATTATACATGCATACATATATGCATATACATACATATATATATATATATATATATATATATATATATATATATATATATATATATATATATATATATATATATATATATATATATATATATATACATATATATATATATATATATATATATACATATATATATATATATATATATATATATATATATATATATATATATATATATATATATATATATATATATATATATATGAATATATGTATGCTCCTATACACACACATGTAGGCACATACACTCACACGTACACATATCTGTGTGTATGCATATATATTATATACGATCAAAGTATTTTTCAGTGTTAGTCGAGGAATGAAACAGATTTAAGCAAGAATAAATTCAGTCACGATTATGAAATATGAAAGAAATCCAAAAGTTCAAATCGGATTTAATATGTAAACATACACTCGATTCAATCGATTAATCGAACACAAAATAAACGTACGCTTGGAGAAGATCAAAATGAGTATTCAAGTACTCACATTTGATTATTTCACTCATAAGCCATGTGTAATTCCAGCCACATCTTCCGCAATACTTAGCTAGGTACTCTACTTGTATTAGTTAACTATATCAAATAATGTACGTAACTTGTTCACTAGCAGTGAGTGTCCACGTATATTATCCTTGCTATAAATATTGCCCAACCTTTCGGAATCCTATAAGTGATTATTTTTTTTTATCTAACGCTTAGTTAATCGAAGAATTTTTGATAAAATGGTGTTCCATTGCTTTCTGGTATTTTGAGCCATCCAATGGGTATTTGTCGAAAGGAAAAGATCTTCAATTTGCTTTTTTCACACATTTCCAGATGTTTACTCAGCAGAATCTCGCATAACACTTTTTGCATGATATGCTCTCTGTGGATTCATGTTCGTTCGCAAAGGGAATTGTTGGTTTCGCCAATATAATTGTCCTTGCAACTGGGGCAGGTTTTGCAATATATGAGTTTCTGTATCTTGCAATTCATATCTGCATTTACTTTGAAGGAGAATTCACATTTAAATTTTATATCAGAATTACTGTCCAAATATTTGATGTTATTGTTATTACATGTACCACATCTATTATCTCTACAATCCTCCACGGAGAAGTCTGCATCAAACTCTGATGTGTATCTTGCCCTCGTAAGATGATTTTTAAATATTTCTTTGGTTCACATTTACTGTTGCACATCAACCAGATTTTGCATATTGGGTCGTTGTAGGAATATTGATAGGTTTGTTTTTATAGCGTGAACATTTTTGACTAATACTGAATTAAGTGTATTGGTAAATGCAATAGTACTGTCTTCAATTATTTTCTTAGATATCCTCTGTATATTACAGAGGATATCACCTTTATAATTCCATCATTTATTAATTTTGTCCGTTTTTGTAAATCAAATCCGTTGTGACCGTGGAGTCACATATTTCTACGAGAATGGTAAGTCATTATGACTGGTTCCTGTCGTTAATTTGATAGATGATTTTATTGAATATTTGTAAACCATCATTTGATTGCTCCCAAAACATAAAGCAGTCACAGGGGATATATTTCACACACAAGAAAAATAAATAAATAAATAAAATATACACGCACCAATAATTGAACTTCTGCTCTTGCCATCCTTCCCACATCAAAAGGAACATTT
>NC_142935.1:73009112-73031612 GCF_046866305.1 Octopus bimaculoides
TTTCATTATGTTTCATTGCAAGACATTTAACACCTCTTGATTTGTATATAGGAAGCTGTTCACGCGAGCGATTTGATCTTGGATTCTCATGGCCGGCATTGAAAAGATTTGACGTGCATACGTAGTAAAGATATTTCTCTCCAATGAAGGTAATAGATTTCGTACAATTCTTTCCTAAACACTTTATAGGTTAAATTTATGCCCTCATTTCTACTGTTCCGGAACATTTAGTTAGTATAAAGCTTGCTTTCAAAATTCATTGGTGAACAAACAAATTTCAACCTAAAGAATCACATCAACAAAGTATTTACTACTAAAGATCACAGAAGTTGCAAATATAGTTATAAGAGCTCTTGTAATTATTGTCGATTAACTGAGCAAGATATTTCATGAAAATATCAGCCATGACACTTCCCTCATGTTGGTTGGATTAATGCATCTAAGTCTATGTTATTCAATGTGCACTTCATTTTTAAAACGGCAATGTGTATGGTTACAGAGATTTGTAGATGTTATTTCTAGCATTTTATGTGACAACTTGTAGTTTTGTAACTGCTATAGGCTGGAATAAACAAATAATTTTTTCCGTTGCCTTTGTAGTCAAGAAAGAAAAGTATATTTCTCATATAGAGTTATAATACTTCTAAAAACTCGAACACAGAATTTTCATACTGTTGCTGTAATTTAACCTTATGATAGATCTACTTCAGAAGATATTTGATCAACGATATTCTGACAGCAACAATTTCTGACTTCTTTGTGTAAAGTCTATATTGTTTAATGCAGTCTTTATTTAAGACTATAGGAAGTGATTTGAGAGAAAAGTTCTCTGTTATTTCTAGGACATTCAGTGACTGAGAAAACGTTTCACTCGTTAACTTGGCTATGCAATATGGCGTCTCACAGGTGGTACTTCGATTTCAAAGAGGGACAGTTACATCCTTTTCTCATCTCAACATTTGTTGAGATAAGTACCTGTGATATATGGAGGTGATGGTGGTAATGGTGGTGGTGAAATGTGGTGGTGGTGGTGATGGTATATAGCATTCATTAAATTGTATAGCTTGAATAAGAAATTATTCTTTTAATTTTCCCTTTCTGTTACTTATAGTTCAAATTTTTGGGCTTTTTGGCAACCAAAGATTTCCCTTCATAAATGAAGAGGAGCTAAAATGGGTGAATTTCATTACTTTCTGGTCGTTGTCATCATCATTTCCATCAAAAATACCAGTATAATTATCAACATTGATAGTACTGACGTCTCTATAAACTATTATTTAACCAGTATATCCTCTCCCCCATTTCGTTAAGTTATCAGCATGATATTGATTGTTTTGCATGACGAATAAACCAGTGGTTTCAAGAGAGATATTCCGTCAACAAAATGTTCATTGATATTTCTTCTGATTTATATTTAATCCACCCGCGATGGAATGAAAACCATAGTCGATTCAAGTAGCATTCTAACATAGCTTGCAAAGATTCCAAGTATCCACACCGAATACAAATGTTTTAAAAAGGAAAAGAAGTATGAATAAAACATAAGAAAGCCATTTAAAATGTTATAATAGTTGAGTTGATCGCTCGAAAATTTCAGTTGCATTATTAAAATAAATGTTAAGAATAATATATTGGTCATTCTCTTTCTTGTGAATGTTAATCCTATATTATAAAATTAGCGGCAAAATGAACATTGTTGTTGATGGCACTCCGTCGCTTACGGCGTCGATGATTCCATTTGATTCAATCAACGGAACAGCCTGCTCGTGGAATTAACGTGCAAGTGGCTGAGCACTCCACAGACACGTGTACCCTTAACGTAGTTCTCGGGCATATTCATCGTGACACAGTGTGATAAGGCTGAACCCTTTGAATTGCAGGCACAACAGAAACAGGAAGTAAAAGTGAGAGAAAGTTGTGGTGAAAGGTTACAGCAGGGATCGCCAGCATCCCCTGCCGGAGCCTCGTGGAACTTTAGATGTTTTCGCCCGGTCTGGGAATCGAAACCGCGATCCTATGGCCGTGAGTCTGCTGCCCTAACCACTGGGCCTTTGCGCCTCCACTACAGAATAAACATTATTCTACTTGCAATAGACATTGACAACAGCTGAACAACCAAAAGGATTGTATATATTTACCTGCTAAAAGACATTATGCTTTCTATACTTAAGCTTGCTTGTTGACATTTTGCAAGCTTGACATTAAGCTTTTGGCGTCGCTGCAGGCTGGAGATTCGTAGCAGCCACGCTGACGTTTTTCTATATTACATGGTCAGTCGGTAGCTCACGTACTTCTCTTGGATTCAGTTTAGCTAAAGTCTGAAGTTGGTGACTTATCATGTTCATTATTTGTTCACTTATTATATACCTTGCTCATTAGTTTACAATTATATCCTATTACTAACTAAAACATGCACACACACACATACAAACACACACACACACACATATATATATATATATATATATATATATATATATATATATATATATATGCACGCGCACGCGCACACATATACTTATATATACGCAAGCATATACGTATATAGAAATATGTATGTATATGTGTGTGTGTGTGTGTGTGTGTGTGTGTGTGTGCGTAAAAAGGTTGAATGAGATTTGTCCTTTAATTTGGAGGTTCCCAATAAAAGATTTCTAATATAGATTCTTCATATTTTTCACTTCATATATTTCTCTTATATATTTTAACACATCTACTCCATTTTTATCAAAACTGGTGAGTTTTATGGGATTTCTTTCCATTAATTCACAACACACCATATATATATATATATGTACATATATATATATATATATATATATATATATATATATATATATATATATATATATATATATATATATATATATATATATATATATATATATATATATATATATATATATATATATATATATATATATATATATATATACATAATTATATATATAGTGAATATTTAGATAGATGTACAGGTGAGTGTACTAATGCTTATATATATATATATATATATATATATATATATATATATATATATATATATATATATATATAAACGTATGTATGTATGTATGTATGTATGTATGTCTTGCGTGTGTTTAGGGTGATTTGCTATCCTTACAGGGGGTTTCTTTCTACTACTTTAATTCGTTGATACTACCCCTGGAAAAGAATTAGCACATCTTATTCGGAAAACCTTAGATAAGATGAATCTACAGATTAAAATAATAGAAAGGTCAGGTACACCATAAAATCTTTCATGTGTAGAACATATCAATTTGAAAGAAACCCCTTAACGGATAACCAATGTACAGTGCTTAGAGTAAACCCACAGATAAACTGTAAAACTAGGTATGTAGTTTATAGTATAAGGTATCCTGTGGGACGGTGCAGAAACAGGAGAATAACGTACATTGAGGAAAAGTTACATAGCATAGGTGAGCGGATTACTGAACACTGGCACATGCTCAAACTGGGAAAAATCTCGTCAGTGTTCTATCAACATGCTCAATTAATACATGGCGGCTCGGTTAATAACAGATATTAAGATACTATCAAAATATAGAACAGACACGATAATCAGACAGATTGCGGAGGCCACACACATAGTAGACAAACAAAACTTTAAAAGAACACGGGACTGGAATAATAACACCACCCATGCAACCTGACAGCTAAAGACCGAATGAGAAGAGAAAAAAAGGAGACAGATCCAAATATTGTACTAACGTGTATCCATATACACACGATCATGCGGAGACACACACGCATACACATACACACACAGATGCAAGTGCATACAGAGATGGGAATACACAACGCAAAAAGAGAAAATGGTACAAACAGAACAAGAGGAGACATGTGGGATAGAGACTCGTTGAAGAGGTCACAGAATATGTGACGAAAGAACTTAGACAAAGAAACTAAAATGATGAAAATAAAGCTGAAGTTAAACCGAAATATATAGTGCGCAGATGACCATCACAAATGCGCGCGCGCGCGCACACACACACACACACACACATATATATATATATTCTCACACACACTCATATATATAAATCTGTACATACACATACATACACATATATTAATCAACTGCAGGTAGAATGAAATGAAATGTCGATTCAACAAGTATTCTAATATAAAGACTGACAATGAAGACTATTCGAGTTTCATTCTCGAGGATTATAACTGTAATTGAAATTTGTATATTAAATGGTTTCACTCAGACGGTTTCAATCAAACACAGACGCAGGCACTTTCATGACGGTTAACTTTGCATTTACAACAAGGAACCATTGCAAATCATTATAATACGGTACGTAAAATGAAATTCCATAGACCAAACAATTCACAAAAATTTAGTTTAATTGAGAATTCTTCACAAGGAAGTGAACAACCAAGGGAGATTTATAGATATCAAAATACAAACGGTAAATGAATGCAGAGATAGATTAGCCAAAGTACAATATGTCCATGAATTACGTTTACAATTTGAAAAATTCAGAAGCAAAATAGGGTTGAATCAGCAGATTTTATTGGAAAACAGCCAAACAAATAAACTTTCTTTAAAAACATCAGAACACTTCTATGTAGCCTCTATTGGCTGCACGGAACATGCTGCGTTCTTTTTCTTTTCGGAACTCTTGAAACTGTAAAAGTAATTTATGATCACTCTATATAATTAAATTAAAACCTTAGCAAACAGTTTAATGTCAGAAAGAGTATGTGCACACGATATATCTTCAAGTGCAACCATAAACCCAGAAGTTCATTTACGGATTGTAGAACAAGTGTATAATGTTCAAAGTGGTATTAATGTTTTATTGACTCAAAAATGTACTTAAAATGAGGCTATTATTTGCAATAAGTTAGTATTGATGTTTACTTGTATTATGTAATGATTAGAATAATTAGAAAAGTGGCAATGATCATGAAACGATATTGTTATTTGCTAGACACTGTCATTACAATCTTTTCGGCGTCATTACTAATATGTTAACATATTTACAAATTAGTTGAACAAACATGTCTGGAAGTAAAATCTTTGATTTAACCTACCGATATAAAACGAGAAGACTCACCAGAACCTTGTATGTATGTATACATATGTGTCTGTATATGTTTGGCAGATATACACACTTTTACATATACATACATATAAACAGATATACATAAATACATATCCATACGTTTATATGTATATGCATAGAGAGGGATCAATTATTATTATTATTATTATTATTATTATTATTATTATTATTATTATTATTATTATTATTGTTGTTGTTTTTGTTGTTGTTGTTATTATTATTAGGTGTATTATATTATTATTAGATAAAGTATAAACAGATGAAAGAAAACTTATCAAAAGACAAATAATAGTGGAATTTAAATAATCAATCTATCTTAAGATTATTGTAGTTACGTAGGAATGAAAAGGTTTATAAATGAGGAATACACACACACACACAGACACACACACACACACATACACACACACACGCACGCACACACACACACACACACACACGCACATATATATATATATACATATATACATATACACACACGCACATATATGCATATATGCATATATATATATTTATATACTAACATAGCCTTAGGTACATATTTCGTGTGTTAAGAAGGGAGGATTACTGTAGTAGTTCGTATTTTTCTTTTTATATAATTATAATAATTATACACAAACATATATATATATATATATATATATATATATATATATATATATATACATATAAACATGCGATATATGAGGTAACAGTCCACAATAAATGGGCTAGAGCTTATATTGATACCTGTAATATTATTCAGTACTAAAAGTAATAAATTTCCGGGTATTAATCAATATATTTTATTATTTTCCATTCCTTTTTGTTTATCGAGTAGCTGAAATCCTGCAGGAAGTGGGGAGGGGGTCATGCTCTGTCCCGTAGTCTAATTGGTCATCTATTGTTTCTAAAGGCCATGACTTTCTTATGGTTGGTTAATGGATAACCGATAACATAAACAACAAATTAGGCAAATATATATATTAATATGTATATATATATATATAAGAATTTAAGGATTGGAGAAACCGTATGTTATAATTGCATATTTTATTCCTGCATATGTTTCAAAGGATTACAACCTATGTGTATGTGTATGTATATATGTATGTATGTGTTTGGGTATGTGTGTATGTGTATATGTGTGTGTACGTACATGTATTTGTGTGTATGTATATATATATATATATAACTATATATATATATATATATATATATATATATATATATATATATATATATATATATATATATATATATATATATATATATACATATATATATATATATATATATATATATATATGTATGTATGTATATATATGTATATATATATATATATGTGTGTATATGTGTACACATCTACGTATATGTAAGCATGTATAATTGTGTATGTATTTGTATAAAACCATATATATATACGTTATTAGGTTCTGTATGTAAGTGCATATTTCTATATGTATGTGTGTGTATGTATATATGTATGTATGCGTGCATGTGTGTTTATGTATGTATATGTATGTGTACATGTGTGTATGTGTATATGTGTGTATGTGCGTGTGTGTTTGTGTACGTGTATTTATGTATGCATGTACGCTCTTACACATTGATTGGTATGTGTTGTCTAACCCACTATCCGGCAGCGCCCAATTCTCTAACGGTTTTTTTCAAATGAATCAAGTCATAACCTTATCCATCTATTGTTTTCATAATCGGTCATAATGTCTTACGTTTAAGATGATTCCCATGCTTTCCCTGATGAGAAGGTTACAATTTTAATATCAAAGATCCCTATGGATCACACAGGTTGTAATCCTTTGAAACATATGTAGGAATAAAGTATGCAATTATAACATGCGTTTTCTCCAATCCTTAAATGCTTAAATATACTCAAATATCCAAAATCTCAAGGAGTTCCTGCCTTAAAAACACGAACTAAACCACAGTTATTTTTGTGTTCTTTGCTACATTGGTTTCTATTAACCCATTTATTCTATCAGAAGAATATTTATTCATTAAGATAGAAGAAATATACATCATTATATATATATATATATATATATATATAAAACAAAAATAAATAATCCAAGGTTAACTATTAGTAGGTAGGATAATAAAAGTCAGTAAAGAAATTAATAGTGGGATTTAACTCTATTATACTGTATTCAATTAAATTAAGTTATGTTAAGGCGAACCTACTCCATATTAAAATTAATTTGTTTGACATTTTAAGGTGTTTCCATTATTTTGTCCAACCCCTGTATAAATATAAAATGGGGTTTAGTTCACAAGTATATGTATGTATGTATGTGTGTGTGTGTGTGTGTGTGTGTGTGTGTGTGTGTGTGTGTGCGCGTGCGTGCGTGTGTGACAATAATATAATTTTACTCAAAGTCTCTAATAGAGCAAGATGGCGAAAGTCCATGTTGCTATTAACGTGAGTCAGAATATACTATACTTCTAAGAACTGTATAAAGTTTGTTAGAGTCACAGGTTTTAAATTATTGTGGTTCAATTTTAATTTATTAGTCTTTTTTTATCAGCTACCAAATCTGAGGCTATAGAACAGTGTCTGTTTAGAATGGATAGACTGAGTGAGTTGACAGTTTATAGTTGGGTGTGGTCATAAATATTGTCAAGATTTTTAAAATGTATAAGTAACTGTATATAAATGAGGCTGAGTTGGGGAAGACCCTAAATCAATATGTCAATTATCAGTTAAATGGGCAAGTCGCTAATGAAACCTGTGATGTTATTACAGAAGAAATTATCATGGAGTACAATGGATGATTGTATACAAACAATATTGTTATGCTGTATGAAGTTAAACTTTAAGATTACTAAAAATGATATTATAACCAGAATAGATAAAGTGTGTATATATACCAATTTTCATCATTAGAAAGGCGTATTAAGCGTATTAGTAATCCCTAGTATGGACCTCAGAGCTTTTGTCTATATTGTACATATTAAAAGCATTAGTACCGTTGTTTCTATTTTCTACGTCACCATATTATTATTCACATTGTAGGGGTTTAAGTTAGTGTTGATATTAATATTATTATTATTACTACCTCTTGTTAATTTAATATTCCTTCTATTTAACCTTTCTATGATGGTACCCCTATTAAGGAGAGTAGCGTATGAGATTCTAACTATCTTCCGGGGAAAAAGTTTTGTTGTATCTATGGGAAGCAGGAAAGAGCTTTTCTAAAATTGTCATAAATTACCAATATATGTTTATGGATATGGCAGAGTTGAAGGGAACGTCATAACAGATCGAGTCCTTATTTGCAGACTTACGGTGGATGTAAAGACGGAATATACCTGTTCTCATAACGTCTTTCAAAATCGTCGCTTATTAGGTATGTCTCTATTACCAGTATTTTTCATATCCTTATAAGGTAGAGCAACCTGGCCATTCCCTTTACCCCACTTATTATCTAAACTAAAATTTCTACTTGTTATAGCATCTACTTCTCTGTTGTTGCTTATTTTTTTTATTTAAAATGATGGGTTTGCTGGATGCATCTCTAGTTGGTATGTCTTCCCGATCAAGTGAGTTTGTAATCCCTCTATCACTTAAAATCTCATTACTTTCACTATAATTAGGTGCTGAACTTTCAGGACTAAGAAAATTAATTTCGTTGTCGTATCCTGCTTTAGAAAAAGCAAAGTTGTAATGGTGGAAATAGATATTAAAAATGTCCTTATTTGCTGATAATTTTGTAATTCCCATAGGAGTACTTTTAATCACTGATTTTAACACATTAGGAGGGTGGTTTAACTATTTGTTTACGTACCTGTTGCTTATTTTGATTATATATATATATATATATATATATATATATATATATATATATATATATATATATATATAATACGGGTGAAACATCGAATATCAATTTGATTAATATCAATTTACGACCAGTGACCTAGCAAATTGAAAAAAATCTGAAGATTCAGAAAAAATTATATTACATACATATAAGTGTTCAGTCAACGGTCAATCATAATAATGGCCGATCATAACAATGACTGACCGGAAGTTAGAAATTCTTATTTCAGGAGAGCTAAGAAAGGGGGTGATAACAAACGGTGATCGGGAACCAGGGGCTGTGTGTGGGAGGTAGAATGCTGGTGACTTGACGTATGTAGTGTGAAAATGGGGAAGGGAGAAAGGGAGAAAGGGAGAAAGGGAGTTAGTAGTTGGTCAGTTGTAATGTGTGCGTGGTGTGATGCAAGGGTATTGGTGTGGTGTGCGTGGTGTGATGCGAGGGTATTGGTGTGGTGTGCGTGGTGTGATGCGAGGGTATTGGTGTGGTGTGATGTGAGGGTGTTGGGAGGTGGGGAAGGCATGGGTGGAGTTTGGGTTAGGCTTAGGGTGGGGTAGAGGTAGGGGTCTGTGGGTAGGGGTGGGTGGTGGGTGGTGGGTGTAAGGAATAGGATGGGGTGGAGTGGGAAGGTAGAGTAGGAGTGTGTTGGGGTGTGGTGGGATGAGCTTATGAGAGGGTGTTGACGAGGAGGGAGAAGGGGAAGGTGGATGTAAGAGAGGGGGAAGATGGGTATGGGAGGGGAGAGGAAGAGAGGAGAGAGGGTGGGTATAAGAGAGGGAAGGTGGATTAAGAGAGGGGGAAGGTGGGTTTGGAGGGAGAGAAAGAGGGGAAGGTGGGTATGGGGGGGGGGAGAAAGAGAGGAAGAGAAATAGAGTGAGAGAGAGGGAAGAGGGGTATGGGGGGAGAAAGGGAGGAAGAGAAAGCGAGTGAGAGAGAGGGGAAGAGAGTGAGAGAGTAAGGGTGAGAGAGTAAGAGAGTAAGGGTGAGAGAGTAACAGAGTAAGAGTGTAGAGAGTAGGAGAGTAAGAGTGTAGAGAGTAAGAGTGAGAGAGGGGGGAGTACGAGAGAAGAGAGTGAGAGAGAGTAAGAGAGAGGAGAGAAAGAGTAGGGGTGAAGAGAAGTGGGAGTGGAGAGAAGTATGAAGAGAGGTGAAGAGACGTACAAAGAAGTAGGAATCGGAGCAGGAGGTGGGGGAGGGGAGAGATGGGTGGTAGGAGGGAGGGTGGGGGAGAGAGACAGGAGGAGGGGGTTAGATGAAGAGTGGAGGGGAGTTGAGCTCATGTGGCGCAAAGGAGCGAAGATAGAAGATTAATCCCTGTTCACGGCGCAAACGGGAGTCCGGATGGCCCCTGTGCATGGACAATCCAAACACAGACAGGTGTTGCCGCAAGGAGTGGCCGGCAGAACGGAAGTGGCGTGACACCGGGGTAGGTTGGCCCAAAAGTAGGTTTACAGTTATCACATAGGCACTTTAAATTTCTTTTAAAACATTTTATTACATTTAAATTTCTATCTTAAAATTAACTAAGTTAGCATAGAATAATGGTTTCATGTCTTTTTTATAACTAAGATCTAAACTGTTAATATATGACGGCGAAAGAGATAGTTGAATAACTGTAAACCTACTTTGGGGCTACCCTGTATATATATATATATATATGCACACACACACACACACACACACACACACACACACACACACACACACACACACACACATATATATATATATATATATATATATATATATATATATATATATATATATATATATACTTACTTCTTAATACGAATTCGGTGTGTTACGTTGTTGCGTTCCATTACTTAATAAATGAAAAAAAAAAGTATGATAAATGAACAAATGACATAGCGTATACTGAACGTAAAACCGAACGGCAGACAAACGGAAGGTCCGTAATACTTCAGCAGTAATCGACCAATTGGTAATATTCAATTTCGCACATTTAACGATGAGAAAAGTATTCTTGCAGGGACGAGAACGAACAAAACAAAATAAGCAAAACGACACTGTGTGATTTAGGACGATGGATAAGGACGAACAGTTGAACAAAATGCGGCTTTGAGGCCAAGGAGACAGGAATAGTGCGTAACGCTTAGAAAATATCTTGAAGGAAGGTGAACGGAATTTGCGACCGACCAGCTACAGGACCAGTGTAAGAATGGAAAGGAAAGGGAAACTGCTTACGGGTCACGTTACAGCAGCAGGCAGAGGAGAAAGGCAGCAAAAGAGAGGGAGAAGGAGAGCGACAGGGAATAAAATGAAAGGGATGGAGGAAAGGAGAAAGTCTGGGAATTCAAGCGGGAGACAGAGAAAAGGAGTTCGTAGAAAGGCTAGAACAGTAGTGAGAGTGTGAGAGAAAGAAAATGGGGAAAAATGAAGGCAAGAGAGAGAGAGAGAGAGAGATAGAGAGAGTCGCACGTGTATATAAAAAAAACTTACTTCTTCATATATAATCCGGTGTGTTTTGCATTCCATTATATATATATAAACACACACACACACATATATAAATACATATACATATGTATATATATATATATATATATATATATATATATATATATATATATATATATATATATATATATATATATATATATATATATAAAATCATATAATCTTTAGTTGAATATACTCAAAGAGAATATTATATACTGAATTTATATTGAGTGGTCTATTGTATCAAAGAATTAATACTATTAGAGTATTCAGGTATTTAACACCAGCAATTGTATATACATTTTTATAAGTTATTATTATTAGTATCATGAAATCAGTATTGGAAAATTCATCGGAAAGCTTTATATATGTGTAGAGTAATTATTGTATTAAAATTATAAGTACAAATATATGTAAATATATATGTAAATATATAATATAATAATAATATATATGTCAGTTTAAAAATTTTGAATTAAATTTTAAATTATCTTATGATCGTTTCACAAAAGAGCTGTCCTCATAATGGAATCTTCTATTGATAGACATTTACAGACAACTCTTCTGCTCTTCAGAGATATAAAGTTTTAAAAGTGTATAATTTATCAAATGTTTTTTTTTTTATATAGATATGAAGTAATAATATAAAAGGTGATACCAAGGCGGTATATATGAAACACAAGATTATCATAGCAAACTTGATCTACAGATAATATAATGGATTCTACACACAAATATTATGAATCACTACTGGGGACAAACCAAAGAAGAAAATACGAAAATATAGATTAAAGTCTGGCATTAAGTGTACTTATCAAAATGCCAAACAGTATGTTTTAATTTTAATTTTTAAATATTTCAAACAATCACCTTTTATATTATTACTTCATATCTATATAAAAAAAACATTCGATAAATTATACACTTCTAAAAATTTATATCTCTAAAGAACAGTTGTTTATAATTTTTTATCAATACAGGATTCCATTATTATGACAGCCGTTTTGTGAAACGATCGTAAAATAATTTAAAATATGATTCAAAATTTTTAAACCGACACATATATATTATAATTATATTATATATTTACATATATATTTACATATATTTTTACTTTTAATTTTAATACAATAATTACTCTAGACATATATATATATATATATATATATATATATATATATATATATACCTTTCCGGTGAATTTTTCAACATTGATTTCATTATACTAATAATAATATATTTTAAAAATGTATATATATATATATATATATATATATATATATATATATATATATATATATATATATATATATATATATATATATATATATATATACATACATATATATATACATATATATATATATATATATATATATATATATATATATATATATATATATATATATATATGCACATAAACACACACACACACACACACACACACACACACACACACATATATATATATATAGTCTAGCTACCAGAATTTTCTAAAAGCTTTGATTGATGAGGATATATAAGCAATCAGGTACCAATATGCTACCGATTGATACTACTGATTAACATTCTTGAACTTATGTACCTTCAGTTGGTTGGTTTAACTATTCCTCGTTGAAATTATTTTCTATTTACAAGAAATGAAATTAGGGGTCAAAATGCTCTGATGAAGCCCTTGATAGATTGAAGCGTCAAAATGCACGAAAATATGTGGAAGATGCACCTTGATAGAACCGGAAACGTTACGTAAGTGAACATAGAACATAAATGACTACATAATAATGAAAAATAGGATATTCTATACTGTCTGTTTTCCTGAAACTAATTCATTATATACATTCATACATACATACATACATACATACATACATACATACATACATATGTATGTATATGTATATTTACACACACATAAACGCACACACATATAGCTGAAACGATGTAGCATTCCCCTTTTTTTTGTTTTTTGAGAAAAAGCAGCAGAACGTTGGACCTGGTGCCAGTCCTGCTTCTCCTCAGTTCAAAGATTTGAGCAAAGTCGACTGCAGCATCGGGATCAACTTCGTGCAAGCATAAAGGCACGCTGGTAAAACACTGCTCCTCTAAATAGAAACCTTACCAGTCCTATCCTTCCACTGAAGAAAACGGATAGTAAATGATCCACAAGCACTCAAGAATACTGAGACCTCAACTTGTTCCATTCGTGTCCATAGAACATGATTAACGCTTATTTTCCTGAACCCTCATTTGTCGTTCATGACAAGAGAATCCATCATAAATGTGTGTGTGTGTGTGTGTGTGTGTGTGTGTGTGTGTGTGTGTGTGTGTGTGTGTGTGTGTATAAGCTTATACATATACACACTTGCACATACATACACCCACATATTCATTTTCTAATTCTTCTTTTCCTCTTTTTTTTTCGTGCTTACATCCAGTGCGAATTCTCAGGTGTTGTTTATTAGACAAATTAATATGCCTTATATTAGCTGATATCTTTTAAGCAATCAATAAAGTTGTTATATATAGGCCACGAAAACACGCTATTAATCCAGACCTAATTCGCATACAATAAGCCCCACTCATGAGCTGAGCCATAATATATAAGAATTAGTCTGTCGAAGCCATAATCGGCGAAAATTTTCCTTGTAAATCTAAATTTGATGTTCGTAATAAATAAATATCAAGTGTTCGTTCGATAGATGTTTGACCAGTTTAATATATATATAAATGTATTTATAGTTATTATTTACAGTGTAGGGCTATTATTATTGTTGTTGTTAGTGTTAAGGTGACGAGCTGGCAGAATCATTAGCACGCCTGGCAAAAGGATTAGTAACATTTCGTCCATCTTTACGTTCTGAGTTCAGATTCCAGCAAGGTCGACGTTACCTTTCATCCATTCGGGGTCGATAAAATAAGTACCCTTTGAACACTGAGGTCGATGTAATCGACTCATCCCCTCCCCCAAAACTGCTGCCCTTGTGGCAAAATTTGAAACCATTATAATTATTGTTATTATTATTGTATTCTTTTTTGTTGTTTTTGTTATTGTTGTTGTTGTGGCCAGCTGGCAGAATCATTACCACGCCCGGCAAAATGCTTAGCGGCATTTCATCCATATCTACGTTCTGAGTTCAAATTCCGCCGAGTTCGATATTGCCATTCATCATTTCGTGGTCAAGAAAATAAGTACCAGTCGAAAGCTGGGGTCGATAAAATTGACTCATCCCTTGCCCCAAAATTGTTGCTCTTGCTGTAAATTTTGAAAATACTATTATCAATATTATTATTATTATTCCTTCGTAACAGTGTGTAGATAAAAATGCACCGGAGTCTTTAACTATCTGTCAAGTAACAACAAGGACCTCAGACAGATAATACTTTCCTTAAGATGTGCGCTGTGCCCAATAAGGCTGCTTTTTGCAAGACGTCAATTTTGCATGGGATTTCCAGTTGCCTTAAGAAGTCTTGAAGTTTCAATGGGATTGAGGCCAAAGCTCAGATAATCTCTGGTATCAGTTTTACATTACCCTCACGCAGTCCATACAGTCTTACCATTTCCATTTTTAATTCGGAGTACTTGGTGATTTTCAGCCTCTCACAAAATTCATGTCATTTGGTATAGCTACATCAATGATCTGACAGTATTTGTCTCTCTTATTCAATATGACAATATCCGGCCGACGGTGCTCGATTACACGATCCATTTGAAAATCATAATCACAGAGTATCGTTACTTTTCAATCCTCTTGCATAACTTAACTTCGTACATCCTCATACCAGTTCTCTGTTACGTCATATAGGTATTTACGGCATAAGAGCCAATGAAGACACACACACATTTTATCATGGTGGCGCTTGTATTCTTTTTGTGCAAGGCTATCACATCCACTTACCATTTTCCACACTTTTCCACAGAGTCTGCATTTCTGGGAGTCAGAAATTTTATAGTTGTTATACTTCACTGATTTGGTAGCGAGACCCTGGACTTGTGCAGCAATGATCAGGCGTTTGGTGGTACGCTTCAAATCACCTCGCTCAAGTCATGCCCATGATGCTGTATTATCCTTAACGTCCTGTGTATTCCTTTCAAACTGTCCATGCATTCTCACTTCAAGAAGGTTTTCTCTTCTTTTCTATTCTCCTCAGCTCTTTAGTTAAACTCTTCCTTTATCTGCATTTATACCTATATCTTTCGTGGCATATTGCAGCAGGTCTTCATCACTCTTTATCAAATACTCGGCAAGCGTTCATCTTTCACTCCTTCAAGGCACGCTGGCAAAACACTGCTCCTCTAAATGGAAATCTTACCAATCCTAGCCTTCCACCATTCTTTCTTTTCATATACAGTTTGTTTACACTTGCTTTAGGGTGTAGCGCCCCATGCAGCGTCATCAACTTTCTTGTCCTTCTATCCAGTGTTGATATCTCCTCCTTGGTCCATTTTAGGATGGACGCACTATATCTGACCACCGCCACTGCCGAGATATTCATGGCAGTAATCAGATTTTTAGCGTTCACCCTTTTTGATACGCCTCGCTGACCTTGACTTTCATTTCTCTGTGTAGAATGTCATCTAGCTTCAGAATCCCTAAATACCTATACCCACTACCGTCGGGTTCACCCATAGTCTCTCCTGATGGTAACCGCAATCCTATGCAGGATGCTTTCTTTCTCTTTTCATATAAAGTACTGAGCATTTGGTAATCCCAAATTCCATACCGATGTCCATACCACATTTGTGGACTGTTTTGGTTAGGGACTCTCTGTTTTTGAGATTTCCCAAACGATTTGAGGCCATCCCTAAACAGAAGCTGGTTCAATGACGGTCCTTTCGTCCCACATCGATAACCCATCTTAACTTTCGTAAGTGTCACTGTTATAGGTATTAGTGCAATTACAAACAGTAATGGAGAAAACGAGTCACATTGGAAGATTTCTCTTTTGATATTAACTTCTGAAATAAATACATTACTTGAGTACAATTTACTTTTCCACTCTTTCATACTATGCATCAGAATATTTGTGATATTATCAGCAACTATCTGCAGGTATTCAACGATCCTAGAAAGTGGCACCATATCATATGCCTTCTTAAAGTCAATACAAGCCATAGACATGTTTGTATGATGTTTTTTTACAATGCCTCAAAACTGTTTTATCGATGACCAGGTAATCCTTGGTACGCTGAGAACCCTTCTTACATCCTTTTTGTTCCCTTCATAGGATTTCTTCTTGTGCTAGGAAAGTATGTCTTTGTCGTACATATACCAGTGAGCATCTTCCAGATTATGTTTAGGTATGCTATGTGACGGTAGTTTCCCACAATATTCCCCTTTCTTCTATCTTTCATTATAAGCGTTGTCCTCCCAGTCACCATCCACGTGGGGACTGTACCTTTCTGGACACACTCATTCAATTGGGCTACTAGTCTTTCATGCACCACGTGGCATCTCTTCGGCCAGAAGCCGTGAATCCCATCTGGTCCGGAGGCTTTCCAGCTAAGCACTTTATCCACTTGTTTTTTTCACGTCACCCGTGCTTATGACAATATTCCTTTGTTTCTTTCCTCGTAATTCTGCCTTGATAGTTCCTATCCCCATTGCATCCCTTTTATATACCACATTGTTTCCCCATAAACCGCTTAAGAACTCCTTGGCTTGATTCGCATCGGGAGCTAAATTTTCCCCATTGTCTACTTCTAACGTTCGGAAGAATTGCTTTGGTTTATTTTTGAACAATCTGTTCTCCTTGAACTGCTTATTTCTGTTCACAGATCTTCTGATTTTCTGGTCTGTTGCAACGATGCTCTGTTTTAACTACTCTTTTACTGCATCAAACCCGTTCTTCCGTATTTTATATTTCTTTTCCCATTTTTCCAGTTTCCATTGCTCAATTTTTTCCTAGATCTTGCTCTGCCAGCAGTATGTCCCTTTCAATGCCTCATTTTCACCATGGTTCTTTTGCTCCACCATTCTTTTGTTCTCCTAAGTTGTAATTTCTCCTCAACAAGTAGTGTAATAGCTCGGAGAAGATGCCTTCTTTCTGTTATGTCCTCTGTCTGGATGTATGGTATAACAATATTTATCTTTTGTGTTACTTTATTTATCATACTCCTATTAACCCTTCTGATATTCGTGGGGCTTTTCTCTTCCGGAGCATTCCTCAACTCTGTAAGTCGTCTTTGAATTTCAAGCAATTCATTATCTATTTCGTCCATTTCCCTTGCATGTCCACCCACCACATTATCAGAGTTCACTGTATAACGTTCCTGCTCCTCATCCATAACAGCCTCATCACCATTTTCCTGTTCCTCCTGTCTACTCTATTCTCTGCTTTCAACTCCTACCTCTCTGTTTTCAACTCCGACCATCCTTTGTAGCCCATCCGCAGGGTCTTTCAGACTCTCACTGATCCGAGATATTGCTATTCCAGTTAAGGAACCCTTCCTCCTAACTACTCTCACTTGGTTCATTAGTTTATTTTGTGACTTTGGACACATCTTTTCCATCCACAATTTCAAGATACATCGGCCTACTCCGCGAATTCTTTCCAGCTTTGCTGTCATGACATTCAACAAATGTATCGTACTCTTCCTCCGTACACTTTTTTTTGCGCACACAGTGTATGTGATTTGTCGTGATATAACGACCGTCCGAGGCCAGATCACTGCCTCTGATGCGGGCAGTTTCGGATGTGCCGAGCGGGAAACCTTCAGAATGATCGTCTATAGCTTCATTCTCACCGTTAATTCTTTCATTGTTGCGTTGCATCATGATTTCATGATTCATTCATGGAGTTCCCACGAGAGTCGTTATTAAGACCCCATTTCTCTCTTCCTCTCTTTATTTGTATATACACGTGCGCACGTATGTACTTACACACATATATATATAACGTGCCTGCATTGTGTCGCCTCCATAACCACAGTGGTTATCATTATCCCTATCGTTCTATCTACACCATTTAAAAATATCAATAATGTTATGGGTCCCGGTATACTGCAGCAGATCTTTGTTACCATTTATAAATACTCGGAAAGCGTTCTCCTTTCACTCCTTATACAATGGTCTACAATAATTAGTCCTCTGCCACCATTCTTTCGTTTCATATACAGTGTGTTTGCGTTTGTAATTAATATTTAATAGTATCCTTTGCGTTCTCTGCAAGAATGGTAATTCAGAGATCATTCTCAACTAATATTTAGTTCCTTTACTGGTCATTTCAAGTGCTCGCACTATCACTGGTATTGTAACTTTGCTCCAACTACTGTCGTCATCAGCCCACCGTTCTGTTTTGGTTTTGTTTTCCGCTTGGGCAGTGACATTAGTAGTGGGGCCTTCCTCTTCAGAGGTAACTTTTCCGCCGGTCACTGTCTCTTGTTGTATGTTAGTTTTGTTTTCGTATCTTAAATGCCTCAAGCCCATAGATAAAAATTAGCTTTTATTTGTTTTCGAAGTTTTTTTTCCGAGTATATGTTCTTCTTTTCCATTTAAAATAAGACGTGTTACATTTTATATTTATTGTTATTATTATGTGTCTCTTTTAATTTGCTTATGTACGAGGTGTATGGGTGCATGTGTGAATTATATAAACATTACATTTATGTGAATTCTTGTAGAGATTAGATTGCATATCCGATTATTATTTGTAGTGTTTTTCTGTAGCGATATCGCATTCTCGCGTATTGCTTCAATTCACGCATAGGAAAGTCGAATCACTACATGTTTATATTATCATACGCTTGTTTTTCTACGACAACATGCCTCACAGCACCTATATTTCATATATGAGAGAAATATTTCGGTATCCTGATCTAATTTACATTAGGGACCAATTTTCTTTCATATTTTTACTGCTTCATAAATTCTATTTGCCGAGGATCACGGATTTAATCCATCTTCACTCGTACACGTCCGTTATGTTTGTTATTTGCTGCAGAATTCATTATTATTATTATTATTATTATTATTATTATTATTATCAATGATATTAATACGCTAACATTTTGTTTTTGTACGTACCGCCCGGTGGTGTGTGTCGCACATACTTCAAAGAACGAGGTAAAAAGCTTAAAGGAAGAGGTACAAAGAAGAAGAGAAATAAAAGATGTTAAGCAGAGAATAATAGTTAAAGTGAGTGACAAAGTCGGAGAGAGGGAAGGGACAGAGAGGAAGTGAGAGAAGGTGGCGTCCCTTTCTTGGTTTTTTAAATGTTTATCAGTATTTTCAGAGTAAATACGTTGATCCACAGAAAAATAGATACATAGATAAAAAAAAAGTAAAAAAAGTACATACATAGATACATACACACATTTTCAAATTAAAACGAGAGAGAGGAGGGACAGAAAGTGAGAGAGTCTGTGAGTCGTAACTGAAAGGAAGGTGGCGTTCTTTTTTGTTTTTAAATGCGTTTTTACATGTTTATCAGCACCTTTAGAGTAGACTGATACATACATCGTAAGAAAAGAAGATACATAGATCGAAAGAAAAGCAGATACATAGACACATTGGTAAAACAAATACAAATAACTACAGCAAATATTGGAGGTCACCTTCACTTTTCATTACCACACCAGGATATAATTAACGCGCATGTGGCTGAGTACTCTACAGACACGCATACCAACAACGTAGTTCTCAGAGATTCGACCTCATCAGATTTATGCCTTATGTAATGGAACAAGTCCTTTCCTTTCACACTTTTTTTAAAATTGCACTCCATCGGTTACGACTAAAAGGTTGCTGTTTATCTGATCAACGGAATAGTCTGTTCGTAAAATTAACTCGCAAGTGGCTGAGTACTCTGCACACATGCGTACTATTAACGTAATTCTCAGGGAAATTCAACCTCACACAAAATGCAACAAGGCTGGCCTCTTTGAATTACAGCTACAACTCATTTTTACCAGGTGAGTGGACTATAGCAAGGTGAAGTAGAGCACCCTGCTCAAGAACACAGCGCACCGGCGGGAATCGTACTCATGGCCTTACGATCGTGGGCCGAATTCCCATAACCACTAAGCTACGCACATTCACACTTTTAACCTTAGAGTAAAGAGATAAAGCGATAAAGAAAGAGATAGGAAAGCTTCAGTCATTTAAAATGACAAATACTGTGAAATACGATCGATCTTTTCTAGCTTCTTTACTTTCAACAATGAAGAAGAAGGAAAGAGATTTAGTAATGAACAGAGGGAAAGTCTTTCAGGTGTTTAGGTTTTCATTCTGGGATTTCGAGAAGGATTGCGTGTTAGTTCTTTCTTCTCCCCACCCCATCCCCGATACTTATTCGCATTGTTTCACAGTTAGTTATGTCTTTTAGTTGTAGGGAAAGACTGTTTTTTTTTCGTGCGCGTTTAATGTTTTCTCTACAAACTACAAACAAACCCCCATCCCTTCATTTTCTTTCGTACAAAAACTAATGCAAATTTCGTACGGAGTATAACTGTGAAAAGAACTCAGAAAAAATGTAATACACAATACAAAATGGGTGGGGGAGAAAAGTTGCTAGCAGGTGGCTACACGAAATTCAACTCTATTCTTTATAGAGTGTTTTCTAGTATAGCCTCGGGCCGACCAAAGCCTTGTGAGTGGATTTGGTAGACGGAAACTGAAAGAAACCCATCGCTTATATGTGTGTGTGTACGTGTGTTCATTTATATGTGTGTGTTTGTGTTAGTTCCCCAACACCACCACCACCACCACCACCATCGCTCGACAACCGACGTTGGTGTGTTTGTTTCCTCGTAACTTATCAGTTCAGCATAAGAGACTGATAGAATAAGCACTAGGCTTCCCGGTCGATTTCTTCTACTAAAGTAAACGGAACGCAGGAGGACGGTTAGACGCAAGAGACATAGAGGAGGGAGAGTTGAGGGACGGGAAGATGCATAGAGATTTAGAGAGATAGTTTGGGTGAAGGAAGGAAATGGATAGAGGATAATAGTGGAAGAGAATGAAACCATACTCATAGAGAAAACTTTTCGTTATCGACGGAATTATGATAAAGCCGTTGGAAATATGGAAATTGCAAAAGGAAAAAGAAAAAGCAGTCTTTCCCCACAACTAAAAGACATGAAGAACTATCAAACAATGCGAATATGTACCGGGGGTGGGGGTAAAGAAGAGAGAACTAACACGCAATCCTTCTATCTATCTTTCTATCTATCTATCTATCTTTCTATCTATCTATCTATCTATCTATCTATCTATCTATCTATCTATCTATCTGTATGACAATTATTCAGTCTCTTTGCCTCTCTGTCTCACTCTCTCTCTCTCTCTCTCTCTCTCTGTTTCCCCTCTGTTTGTCTCTCTCTCAGCAAATACCTGTGGATGTTACTGTTACTCTTCTACAGTTGAAGAGAGAGGTAGAAAGAATAATAGAAATAAAAGGAGATCATAGATCGAAAGAAAAGTTGATACATAGATACATAGACATATTGTTAAATCAAAGACAAAAACCTATAGCAAATATTGGATGTCACTTTCACTTTTCATTACCACATCAGGATAAAATGATATCTATTACAATATATATTTATTGTAATATAGTGTATTCTATGAATATGAAGTAGATCTTTGCAAGATACCTAAGTACTGAATTGAATCAAACATTTTTAATATTGGTTTCCAGTTTTGGCAGAAGGCCGCTCAGCTGATACTCATTTTATCGAGTGCCGAAAAGATTTAAAAAAAAAGCAAAGACGACCTTGGCTGAATTTGAACTGACTATGTAGGGAGAAACGAAATGCCGCGTAGTTTTCACCCTGGGTGTTAACGACGCCGCCAGCACTTCGTCTGAGTACTGTAAACTGTAATAATATTACTTGAAAATTGTTTGAGATACTTTTGCCACATTTAGCTAATATAATAATTATTTTGTTATTTTGAATATCTTTTGAAAAGATTAGTACCACGACACTTGTCTTGATGAGTTCTATCATATGAGCTATACAAAAGTGAAATTTTTACACAAAAACAAAATGTTTAG
Source organism: Octopus bimaculoides (assembly GCF_046866305.1). Taxonomy (NCBI): domain Eukaryota; kingdom Metazoa; phylum Mollusca; class Cephalopoda; order Octopoda; family Octopodidae; genus Octopus; species Octopus bimaculoides. The sequence goes on from NC_142935.1 coordinate 73,031,482, forward strand.
CTTTTGAATTTTCTTTTATGCGTTGCCACTGTATTCTGCACGTTTGGCCCCATTGGTTTTTTTTATTTAAATATTGTTTGATATAATTAGCATCACGGGATTCCTGTAGTCGAGTTCTATCAGTAAAGTTA
>NC_142935.1:73034112-73036612 GCF_046866305.1 Octopus bimaculoides
TAGTCCCACTGCGTGGCACCTCGGGCAAGTGTCTTCTACTATAGCCTCGGGCTGACCAAAGCCTTGTGAGTGGATTTGGTAGGCGTTGGTAGACGGAAACTGAAAGAAGCCTGTCGTATATATGTATATATATATATATATATATATATATATATATATATATATATATATATATGTATGTATGTATGTGTGTGTATATGTCTCCGTGTCTGTGTTTGTCCCCCAACATCGCTTGACAACCGATGGTAGTGTGTTTACGTGCCCGTAACTTAGCAGTTCGGCAAAAGAGACCAATAGAATAAGTCCTAGGGTCTATTTGCTCGACTAATGGCCGTGCCCCAGCATAACTGCAGTCAAATGACTGGAGCAAGTAAAAGAGAGAGAGAGTAAAAAGTAGATATATACATATATATATATATATATATATATATATATATATATATATATATATATATATATGCACACACATACATATATTATACACAAGGCAGTGCTGAACATTTTCTGGCTTCAAAAATGTTACGAAACGCCTGACTGACACCTCAACCTTCCGATTTCTTTTACAGGGCTTAGAAAAACTGTATGTTTGGCATTTTTAGAAAATACTTGGTGATTTAATTAAATGCGCATGCAAATAAAATAACAATCTCAGATAAACTAAATGTCACTGCAGCAATTTCCAGCTACGTTTCGGTCGCGAAAAAAAGCAGCAGTAGAGTGATAGAATAATCTTGCTAGTTGTACTATTTCGCGTTGTATATTAGATTATTTTCTCACTGTAATTTGAACATTCAGAAGAAAAATGTACCAGTTTTTTTACTATATTTTTAATCTTCATTTTAACTTATTTTAAGTTTAGTGCATACTGAAAGTGATTGTCTTAGAGTATGCGAAACTGTTGAGTTTACTTTGAAATCAATCTGATAAAGATACAATAAATAAGCAAAAACCGAGACACATAAAAACAGGTCCAAAGAAATTCTGATTGATATACAATAGGCTATATTTAGATTTGTGTACATTGGTACATAAATACATACACTTCTATGCTTTATAAGAAGTCGGATGGTAGTGTCATATACTTACAAACTTGAATACTTGAAGGGATATTATTGGTGTGTTGCTAGGCAGCGATTGAGGCGTTGTGCAATGAGAACACATTTTAAATATCAGGCAGAGCATATTATCAGTTAGCAATCTCGATATATTTATTTCGTCATATATCTTTTTTGAACTCAAGGTTATCGGAAAAGCTCACTCATTCACACACACACACACACACACACACACACACACACACACACACACACACACACACACACACACTCACACTCACACACACATATGCATATAAACATAAATAAATACACATACATATATATACATACATACATATATATATACGCATGTATGTATGTAATGTAAATATACACATATATTACCCACACTACCTCCGAATAAACATGCTCAGAGATGCATACACACGCATGCTTGGAAATCTATATGCGTTGAATATATTCAGTTTCCTTACGCAGACAATGTGATTGCTTAATATATAATTCTGTGCTTTGAATTCTGTAATACCAGGTTAAGCATATGCAAACGTATAACAACAAGGTAACTTCAGTCACAACTATTAGTTAATGCAACTATTAGTTAATGTTTAAGATCACTGAAGCTTCAGTGAAATTACTCAATGTCCACACACTACTTTATGTTCTTAATTGGAAGTCCAGCGAGGTTAGCTTTACATTTCTTCTCTCTATGGGCCAATAAAATAAAGTACCAGTAAGGTACTAGGTTCGATAGTGTCAACAATCTCGCTAACCTCGAAACTGTTGGCGTTGTTCAACTATTCACAATGTAGCGTATAGCTGTCACCCCCTTTTCTGCATTGTGTGCAGCCTTCGATGATTCACAGTATCATACCTAAATGGCTCTCACGGGTATCGTCTAGGTTAAGGCTGCTGTAATTCATGAAAGGGCATATATGGTTGAATCAGCATCATTTAATCTGCCTCCGCATATACTGATATAACATTTCTCATTGCTTTTCTGCTACTGATTGTTACATAGTTGGCAAATAGTTTACAGACTGGCCAATTGTGTTTTATCGTCATTATACGGCTGGCATTTTCGTACAAGTGTAACTGACCTATTATTTATGTTAAACAAGTTTTTGTACTTAAAACTTAATGGTAAGATTTGTCTCTTTTCATTCGGGATAAAACATGCCTATATTTTCCTGAAGGGTGGGTAAAATAAATGATGTAACATTTCCTAAGTTTACTTCGTTGCTTTTTATACTTTGGGAATTGATTATCTCATTAAACACAATTTTAAATCTCTAGCTAATGAATTTACCGTGCACGTTGTGATCACATAAGAGTAACATTGTGCATTGTGCATATCCTAATCTAGTCGAGCGAGAGAAAGGGAGAGAGAGAGAGAGATGGGAGAGAAAAAGGGACAGGGAAAGAGAGTTAAAAATTTGGAGTTA